>NC_136522.1:25507487-25602487 GCF_053919585.1 Euprymna scolopes
ACGGGACAGAGTAAAAAAAAGAAATTAAAAAAAAAAAATGAAAAAAAAAAAAAACGAACTTTCGAGGACATATATATGAATCCGCTTTCTAAGAAATGCCAGTCATATATATGTATATATATATGTATTGCTATTTTTGTGAAACAGTTTTACACTAAAGAAAAAAAAGTCATTTTACGTGATTTTCATCAGATAAATTAGAACAAGGTCTAAAAACTATTCTCCGACGAAAACGGCCCGAGCAGTTAAAACAGATTCACAAACGGCGTGCTGACACACACACACACACACACACACACACACACACACACACACACACACATACAAAAACTTTCTTTGAAACGCACGTGCGTGACAACATACGCCATCTTTGGAACACACGTGGTAAATTTCAAACTAATAATAATCAATCCCAGTAACGACTGAATTTAACCTCTGGTGAGTACGTTTTTCTCTCTGTCTCTTCTTTCTATCACACTTTTCCCCTTTTCCCCAGCAATTTCCTTTAGTCGCCATTACAAGTAAATAAAAAAGAAGAAATAATATTAACTGATAGTAGCTAATAACCATAGTAGTAATAATAATAATAATAATAATAATAATAATAATAATAATAATAATAATAATGGACGCACAACAAGTTAGTATTAAACCTCCACAATTCATGGAGACTAGTGTAAACGGTTGGTTTTCTATATTAGAAGCGCAGTTCCATCTCCGACACGTGACGACCGACGATACAAAGTTTTACAGAGTCATTAGCGCGTTGCCACCGGACGTAGTGACAAATATTCCCCCAGCAATCTTACAGTCACTTAATTACGCTAAATTAAAGGAGTCGATGTTATCTGCCTATGAAAAGACCAGACCCGAACTCCTGGAGAAGTTGATGAGGACCACTACATTATCTAGTCGTCCATCGTTATACCTCCTTGAGATGGGGACGGTCGCGAATAGGATAGGAGCGAGCAAAGAGATAGTGCGCCACAAGTTTATACGTGCGCTTCCGAAGCAAATAGCACCAGTAGTAGCAGCCCACACCGAGATGCCGTTAAGGGAATTGGGTCGACTGTCCGACAATTTGATGCCGTTGATAGAGAATAAATCAGTATTCCAGGCGGTTAGAAGTCATACTAAGGCAAACGATTATAGTACCACCAGACACGCTTTTGAAAACATCCCGGCTGGTTTACGTCCATATTGACGGAAACAGCGACCGAAGATGTGTAGAGCACATATTTATTTTGCAGAAGAGGCTCGCACATGTAAGCCCTGGTGTAAGTGGCCAAAGAAGAAGAGCAGTATACAAATGCTACCTAATTCGCGCCCCTCCTACCCCGCCCCAAGTGACTCGGAAAACTAGACAGACGGACTGCGTTTGCTCCAGTGGTCCCGCTCTTATTACAAGTCTCTGCCAAGATAGGAGCAGCTAAAGTTAATTTTATTATAGATACAGGGGCCAGTGTTTCCATTTTGCCACGTTCCGTAGTAAATGGAGTTACCTTGGAGCCAACCCCTGTGCATATCTCAACTGCTAACGGGGAGAGTATAAAATGCTATTGTCAAACGAACTTAGAAATAAAAATTCCACGAAAATCTTTCCAATGGAGTTTTGTGATCGCAGATGTTACTAACCCTTTGCTAGGATTCGATTTCTTGAACAAATTTCACATCATAGTGGATTGTAAAAATCGATCCATCCGTGATAACGTAACGGAGCGTGAGATTACAGTGAATGCAGTAACAGGAACCGATGCGGTAATAATTAATAAAATCGACCTAGCGGATTATATTACCGAAGTAATAAGTAAATATGATAATGTACTTTCACCACATAGCGGCACAAACAAAAACTATGGTGGAGTGTATCACAGGATTGATACAGGCAGCCGGGTACCAGTCTTTGCTAAAGCCAGACAACTTTCCGGCCCTAAATTAGACGCAGCGCAGGCGGGATTTAAAAAGTTATTAAATACTGGAGTTATCCAGCCTTCCAGTAGCAGACAGCCCAACAACCCCCTCGGGGGTCCGGGCGACCAGATCAAAGTGTAATATCTGTTCCGGCAGATGCTGCAAGCTATGACTAGCTATGACTAGCAAAGACCAGATGTGGGGGCAACCCCACATGCCTGACCTTTAACCAGCTCCCATTTCCCACCTCTCGGGAGCTGGTCCCCCTTTTCCCTTCCCCCTCCCTTCACTCCTCACATTAAAAATCGGCCTTGTGCCTAATTTGCTCGGTGGGGGAGCAAATAAATACCATCTGTTCCGGCAGATACTGCAAGCAAAGACCATATGTTGGGGCGACCCCACATATAAGACCTTGGTCAATGTAGGGGCAACCCTTCATACCAATTGTCACTATCCAGCTCCCCTCCTCCCCGGGGAGTTGGTCCCCATTTCCCCTTCACTCCTCACATTAAAAATCGGCCTTGTGCCTAATTTGCTCAGTGGGGGAGCAAATAAATAAATAAATAAACAGCCTTCCAGTAGCAGACAGCCCAACAACCCCCTCGGGGGTCCGGGCGACCAGATCAAAGTGTAGTATCTGTTCCGGCAGATACTGCAAGCTATGACTAGCTATGACTAGCAAAGACCAGATGTGGGGGCAACCCCACATGCCTGACCATTAACCAGCTCCCATTTCCCACCTCTCGGGAGCTGGTCCCCTTTTTCCCTTCCCCCTCCGTTCACTCCTCACATTAAAAATCGGCCTTGTGCCTAATTTGCTCGGTGGGGGAGCAAATAAATACCATCTGTTCCGGCAGATTCTGCAAGCTATGACTAGCTATGACTAGCTATGACTAGCAAAGACCAGATGTGGGGGCAACCCCACATGCCTGACCATTAACCAGCTCCAATTTCCCACCTCTCGGGAGCTGGTCCCCTTTTCCCCTTCCCCCTCCCTTCACTCCTCACATTAAAAATCGGCCTTGTGCCTAATTTGCTCGGTGGGGGAGCAAATAAATACCATCTGTTCCGGCAGATACTGCAAGCAAAGACCATATGTGGGGGCAACTCCACATATAAGACCTTGGTCAATGTAGGGGCAATCCTTCATACCAATTGTCACTATCCAGCTCCCCTACTCCCCGGGGAGTTGGTCCCCATTTCCCCTTCACTCCTCACTTTAAAAATCGGCCTTGTGCCTAATTTGCTCGGTGGGGGAGCAAATAAATGCCATCTGCTCCGGCAGATACTGCAAGCAAAGACCATATGTAGGGGCAACTCCACATATAAGACCTTAGTCAATGTAGGGGCAACCCTTCATACCAATTGTCACTATCCAGCTCCCCTTACTCCCCGGGAAGTTGGTCCCCATTTCCCCTTCACTCCTCACATTAAAAATCGGCCTTGTGCCTAATTTGCTCGGTGGGGGAGCAAATAAATACCATCTGTTCCGGCAGATACTGAAAGCTATGACTAGCTATGTCTAGCTATGACTAGCAAAGACCAGATGTGGGGGCAGCCCCACATGCCTGACCTTTAACCAGCTCCCATTTCCCACCTCTCGGGAGCTGGTCCCCATTTTCCCTTCCCCCTCCCTTCACTCCTCACATTAAAAATCGGCCTTGTGCCTAATTTGCTCGGTTGGGGAGCAAATAAATACCATCTGTTCCGGCAGATACTGCAAGCTATGACTAGCTATGACTAGCAAAGACCAGATGTGGGGGCAACCCCACATGCCTGACCATTAACCAGCTCCCATTTACCACCTCTCGGGAGCTGGTCTCCTTTTTCCCTTCCCCCTCCCTTCACTCCTCACATTAAAAATTGGCCTTGTGCCTAATTTGCTCGGTGGGGGAGCAAATAAATACTATCTGTTCCGGCAGATGCAAGACCAGCTATGACTAGCAAAGACCATATGTGGGGGTAACCCCACATATCTGAACTTGGTCAAGGTAGGGATCACCCTACGACCACAGTTACTATCCAGCTCCCATTTCCCACCTCTCGGGAGCAGGATCCCCCTTTCCCTCCCCCCTCCCTCTCTCTCCACATTAAAAAACGGCCTTGTGCCTAATTTGCTCAGTGGGGAAGCAAATAAATACACCAACAACCCCCTCGGGGGTCCGGGCGTCAAAGATCAAAGTGTAGTATCTGTTCTCTGATACATACACAGCGATAGGCAGTGTTGTTCTGGCGACACATTCTCGTGCCCGGAATTCCTGACGAGCTTATTGGGTAGCGTTCTGTCCGCACCCCCACTTGGTCTGTCTTTCTCTGCTCTCCCCCCTCACGGGGGGATCCGAGCTGATAATTTACGACCTTCCCGCGAGGGAGGGTCGGAAACACTTTCTCTCTTCCCTCCACTAACTTCCCACTCCCTCTCTCAGTTCTATCTCCCCTCTTGCCGCCTTTGGCGCCACTTCTTTTTGGCGCCAAAGTCGGCTCCCCACTTTGGACGCCGACTCCACGTCACTCATTTTGGCGAATTCTAATACAGGGAAGAGAGAGCTTTTTTCAAAAATGGACACCCCCAGCCCGGGGACAACCAATACAGATACCCCCAGCCAGGGGCTACCACAAGAAAAACTGCTCCCCAAGAAGACGACTCCCCAACAGGGGAAGCAAAAAGCAACGGGGCATACCGCCCGGACACTAAACCGAAGGACGCCCCCCAGAAGGGAGAAAACTCACCAGCAGCTCCCCAAGAGGACGACTCCCCACAAAGGGGAGAAAAAACAATGTTGGACGGGGCATCCCGCTCTGACAACAATAATCAAGAGGCAGTAGCCCTAAAGGACGATAAGGGAGACAGTGCTCCCCAGGAGGGCAACTGCCCCAAAAGGGGAGCAAATCAAGAAAACGAGGGGGCATACAGCCTAGACCTCCCCAAAACAAAAGGGGCAAAAGCTCCCAAGGACAATAAAGAGGACAATGCTCCCCAGGAGGCCGACTCCCCAAAAAGGGAGGTATTTCCTGGAAGAAGTATAGAGCAAGGAGAGTCGGTCCCAAAGGAAAGCGGAAAGGGAAATGCCCCTCAAAATAGCAACCCTTCCGCAAAGGAACCACAAAAACAGTCCAACCTCACCAAAGATCCAACACCAACAAGAGGGTCGGCATGGGGGAAGACTGTAGAGAAGCAACTGTCCCCTCAAGAGTATAGAGACTTGTACTTGACCAAGTACAGACAATACATAGAGGGGGCAGAAATTAAACCAGTGCCAGGCGCTTGGGAGGCAATCGAAGACAGAGTCCTCTCCCTCATCATCTCGGATATGCCGGAAAACCGCCTCCTAGGGATGAAAAAGGAAGACATGGCGGGGCTTCTACACAAGCTAAACATCCCGGTACTATACCTGTACCAGAGGAGCTACACCATGTGGGACATCCTCCTACCAACCAAGGAAGATGCGGAGAGACTCTCCCTACAGGAAATTAAGTATGGGAGAATAAAACTAAAGCCCGAATACCAGGGCAGGACAAGGACCCGGGTGCAGGTATTCAATGTACCTATGCAAATATCAGCAGAAATCCTGGGATCCTTCTTCACACAGTTTGGCGAAGTGGAAAAAATAACCCCAGTGCGTTCGAAAACCGGCATGCACTTGGGCAGCTACACTGTGGCCATGAGAAGGCTTCCAGGCGATACCAGCACAGCTGACATTTAAGGAGGCAACTATGACAGTAGTGGTGGAGGGGCGTCGTCCGCACTGCTGGTTCTGCCAAAAGCAGGGTCACATGGCCAAGAGCTGCCCTCAAAGGTCAACTCCTACTCAAGTGACACTAAAGGCGGTCCCAACCTCTGAGACAGCACCAGTGTCCAAACAGGTTGTCACAACTCCTGCAACCGGAGCACCAACCCCAGCACCGAGGAAACCCAAAAGTACGCAGGAGGCCAAGGGGGAGGAATGGGTCACGGTAATGAGGCGGAAACGGAAGCCCACAATCCCATCTGCCACCGTCCCACAACCAACCCAACAACCGAGGCAGCAACAACAACAGCAGCCTCCACAACAGCCGCAGCAACAGCCATGGCAGCAGACACAGCAGCAGCAGCCAAACCAGCCGTTGAACCAGCCGCAGCAACAGCATCAGCTGCCGCGGCCAATTCCACAAACAATGCCATGAAAACAGCGGCAACAACAAAAACAGCAGCAGCAGCAACAGCCAGAACAGGAGCAGCAGCAACAAAAACGGCTGCAGCAACCAGAACAGCAACAGCATCAACTGGAGAAACAGCAATTAGAGGAGCAGCAACAACCAACGGTCCCCACACCAATTGAGACGGGGATCAAGCGAAGAAAGCACTGCTCCTCTGAGGATGAATCTGCTAGTGAGAGGGAGAGGAACTCAACCTCACCACTCCCCGGTTCATTCAAAAGAATAAAAAAGAAAAGGAAAGGGGAAGAAAAGGCAGCCCCCACTCCCTGTGAGCATACACCACCTCTAACAACAACACAACCCACTTCTACCCCCATACCACATACTGCACTAACACTAGACACCGCACCAACACCAACACCAACATCAGACACCGCACCAACACCAGACACTGCACCAACACCAACACCAGACACCGCACCAACACCAGACACCGCACCAACACCAACACCAGACACCACACAGACACCAATGCAAATTGAGCCGCCATCCCAGAAAGAAAAGAATGAACCCGGGAGGGGGAGAGACCCTTCAGATTCTCCCACTTACGGACTCACTCCAACAGGGACTCTCGCCCTCGAAATGAGAGAGGAACTTTGTTTTGTAGACCCCCTGTCTGTGGCAATGGGCTTACCACACCGGCAGAGAAAAAATTTAAAACCTCTGCTAGACTGCCAACAGATAGGGGGAAAAGACGTTAATGTCCCCTCTAATTTCCCGGACGCCCCACGGCTAACAACTTTCGTCAGGCTTCCTGAGGCCTGCAAAACCAACGTGTGGACAATGCTGGAGGCCGCTGAAGGGGCTGGTCCGGGAATTGAACTGATTAGGAAAAATGACCCTTCCCTTGAGGAACTGGCAAAACAATGCAAGGGAAGGGTCCCAGTGTTGGTCCATCCGTCACTCTATAGGGCCCTTAAATTGACTTACCCTTTGGATGTCGGCGGCATTGTGAGAGAAGGTCAGGACATGAAAAACCTGACCACCTTGAGCATTGCACATAATGTCGGTGTCCTTTCCCCGGCTGACTTCGGAGCTGAGTGTAACACACCTTAAGGTAGGTACCATGGCTTTGAATTTGGCTAGTCTGAATGCGAGGGGCTTGAGATCATCGGGCCGGGTGGCTCGCCTCCGGCACGACCTCTTGTCCCTGGGAGTGGATGTTGCTGCGATTCAGGAGACGCATTTCGTTTCCTCTGTGGACTGTCAGGTGCTGGCCCGAGACTTTGAGGTTTTCTCAGCATATGGCAGCCCGCGGGGAAAGGGAGTATCCTTGCTAGTTAAACGTACTGTTTCCGCGACGGTCGACGTTGTCCATAGGGATGCGGAGGGCAAGCTGGTCGTGGCAGATGTTGCCGTAAAAGATTCTGTGTTTCGGGTGATTGCGGTTCATGCGCCCAGCACCGCTCGTGAGAGGGTCTCATTCTTCAGTCGGCTTGACGCGTTTGTAGATTGTCGGAAGCGGGTAGTGCTAATGGGGGATTGGAATGCCATCTTAGACCCCGACATAGATAAGGTAGGAGGCGGAGCTAGAGGGTCGGAGAGGTGCGAGTCCAGCCTGGCTGATCTGATGGCTAGATGCGGACTGGCTGACAGGTTTCGGGTCGAGCATCCAGGGTGGGAAATGTGGATGTGGACCAATAGCGTTTCCTCCTATCCAAATACCTATTTGGACAGGATGTTAGTTAGGAGAGGCGAAGTAGACTTCCTATCCTGTCCCACGTTCACTTGGCTAGGCCAGACGGACCATAAATTAGTTATGGCCCGGCTGAAGCTAGGAAATAGGCCTAAGTTAGCGGGGTACTGGAAGTTAAACACCTCCCTTCTGGAGATACAAGACTTCCAAGATCAGTTAATAGAATTGATTAAAAAGGCACTCGTGGGGGCGGTTACCGGGAGTAAGTGGTGGTTAGGTCTCAAAGCCAAGATCAGAAGCTTCTCCGTCAAGTATGCCCAGCGCCTCGCACTAGATAAGGCCAAGACGAAGAAGCAGCTAGAGCAGAAACTAGCCCAGGCTATGGGGGAGGGTGATAGGGTTAGTCAGGAACTAGCTTAGCAGGACCTTCTACGCGAGACTAGCGAGCATTACGAAGGCCAAGTAGTTAGAGCTAGGCTTAGAAAGATAGGCAACGAAGCAGTCAATTCTGATGCAGACGTGCGCCGTGAGGTTTCTAGGCGTGGCTCGGACAAATACATTGCGAAAATCAAACATCCGAATGGACGCACCCTGGAATCGACTCGGGAGATCTGCGAGGAGTTTCGAGAACATTTCGAGGAGCGTTTTACGCAGCAGCCCGATCTTCCAGTCCTTGAGTTTAGCGACTATTTGGCCGACTCTCCCTGCCTCGAGGCGGCTAGAGCGGCTGGTTGCGAGGGCCGGGTGACGGAGCGGGAGGTCTTTACTGCGCTGAAGCAGGTCAGCTGTGACAAATCGCCAGGACTTGATGGTCTGCCATACGAACTGTACTTGAGGCTGTCGCCCATGTTTCTGCCTCTTCTGATGGATATGTTCAACCATTGGTTTGCTCAGGGATCCATCCCAGGGCAGGTGACCAAGGGAGTGATCACATTGCTGAAGAAAGGTGACGGGCATGGAGGGGAAGAATTAGACGACTACAGGCCCATAACTCTGCTAAACACAGAGTTGAAGATTTTGGCCAAGGTCCTTTCGAATCGGCTGCAGGTTGTTATCGACGAGTTGGTTGAACCAAAACAGAACTACGCTGTGAAGGGGAGATCGATTCAGAACAACTTGCACCTGATCCGCATGATCCTAGAGGGGGGAATAGATGACGACACGGAAGCCGCGCTGATCAACTTAGATCAGTCCAAAGCTTTCGATAGGGTCGACCATCGTTTCCTGGCATCTGTCTTAAAGGCCACCGGTTTTAAACCGGACTTTTGCAAGTGGATCTCCATAATGTATCGACAGCCCATGGCGGTCGTGCAAATGAACGGAAAGCGCTCAAAACCCTTTGTTATCTCTCGGTCGGCTCGTCAGGGTTGTCCTCTGTCGCCCCTGCTTTATGTCCTGGCTTTGGAGCCTCTTCTCTGCAAGCTGAGACATGGGGAGGCAAATTCGGCCCTGCGCGGAATGGCTCTGCCTGGCGGCTCAGCTGCCAAAGTATCCGCGTTTGCCGATGATGTCACGGTCTTCATGTCGGGCTTCAGAGATATTGAGGTCGTGTCGGAGGCAGTACGAAAGAATCATGGGGGCCAAGATAAACCGCAACAAGTCGGTAGGACTGCGGTTGGGCGCATGGAGTGGCAACGCAAACCTCCCTGCACCCTTCAGCTGGACAGATGGCCCGGTCCGGATCCTCGGCGTGTGGTTCGGACCGGGTCTCCAGCTTGACAAGAATTGGTTGGAGGTACGGTCAAAGGTGGAGGCTGCAGTCAATTCGTGGCTTCCTAGGAAACTTTCCTTAAAGGGTAGAGCTGAGGCGTGCGCCACTTACGTCTTTCCTCTCATCCTTTATCGACTGGCCGTACTTCCCCTGCCTGCACAACACCTAAAAGCTCTTGTCGAACTCTTGTCCTCGCTCCTTTGGGACAGAGGAAGACATTGGGTGAGCAGACAGGTCTGTATTCAACGTCCGTGTGAGGGAGGTTTGGGAATGCCGGACTTGAAGTGTCATCGAGATGCTGAGAGGCTGGCCTTCCTGAGCCACTATATGAGGAATGACCAACCGTGGCAACCCGTGGTTACTGCCGCCTTCCCCGACCTCGTTCTCGACCCTTCCATCGAGAGCCGTCGCAGGCCGTGGGGAGAATCTGCCTACATGAAAGAGTGCCGAGCCGCGCTAAAACGACTACCAAGGTCCAGTGACCTTGTGACTGCTACCCGTAGGGAACTCCACAGGGATCTAGTGAAGGGGGCCGCCGACGACCCGCTATGCGCGCGTTTGGGGTGGCAGCAGAGTGAGATCCGCTCCGCGTGGAGCTGGACGCCAGGTTCGAGTCATCTGAACAATTCGGAGTTCTCTCTGACCTGGCGATTGGCCCGAAATGCACTTCCACTCAACAACATACAATGCAGTTCCGGGTTTTTGGAGTCGCCTGATTGTCCCCGAACTCCACCAGTACTGGTCGTATGTCAGTAGAGTGACGGCTCGCATCGATCCTGAGCATCCTCGCCCAATTACTGTATCCAATGTTGTGGACAACGTGAGGCCGCCGTGGGACCGGGAAAGACAAATGGTCTACGTTACGATCCTGGCCGTGGCCAGAATGGTGATTTGGACGTCGCGTCTGCAAGGTTGCCGGGGGGTGTTGTCTTTTTCTGATCAAGATCTGATCGCTTTCTTTAAACACCAACTACGGGTGAAGATCAGATGTGATAGAAGAAGGCTGCATCGCGCGGCATTTGACAGAAGATGGATACATGTGGCAAGTCTGTGTGTACGAAGAGGAGCCAAATTTGAATACGTGTTCCCCGCCTAGGTGTGGAACGCGCAGTTCTGTAAAGTAAAATTAAACAAGTAGTCTCTCAGCTAGCTGAGTGTGTGTTCCATCCCTCCCCGATTAGGAAGCCTCCAAGATCCCCATCCCCTCTTACCTGCAATTTTTGTTTTCACCCCTTCCTCTAAATTTTACTCATCTTGGAGAAAAAGAAATACAAACTAACCTCCATCCCTTACCCCAAAAAATTTTCTTTTCTCCATTCACCCCCATCTAGAGTGCATCCCCACCTAGAGACTGACCCGCAGAAGCGAGGTTCCTTTTACAAACCTAGTGGAACGGGCAGTCTATCAACCAGACGGGGTTGGGAGGGTCCTACTAATCACCTTTTGTTTTTTCTTCCCCCGCCCTTGACACAAATGAATTATTGTACCATTTTATTGTTATCTTTTTTGTTTTTACACGTCAATAAAAAATGTTTTAAAAATTGGGAGTTAAGTAGGACGTCCCCCAATATGAAAGGGTGAATGCGGTATTATGGTGAAAGAAGATACTAGCTGGGAGAAACTTTTGACTTTGTTTAGTTCTGGAATGACAAGGATGACCAACGACCCCCAAAACCCCCCTTTTGAGTTGGCCATGTGCCTAAGTTTTTTGTTCATCGTTGATTTTTTTTTCTGTATTTTTTAACATGAATAAAAGATTTAATATCTCAAAGTGTAGTATCTGTTCCGGCAGATACTGCAAAGCTATGACTAGCAAAGACCAGCTATGACTAGCAAAGACCATATGTGGGGGTAACCCCACATATCTGAATTTGGTCAAGGTAGGGATCACCCTACGACCACAGTTACTATCCAGCTCCCATTTCCCACCTCTCGGAAGCAGGATCCCCCTTTCCCTCCCCCTTTCCCTCCCCCTTCCCTCTCTCTCCACATTAAAAAACGGCCTTGTGCCTAATTTGCTCAGTGGGGAAGCAAATAAATACAACAACCCCCTCGGGGGTCCGGGCGACCAGATCAAAGTGTAGTATCTGTTCCGGCAGATGCTGCAAAGCTATGACTAGCAAAGACCATATGTGGGGCCAACCCTACATATCTAAACTTGGTCACTGAAGGGGCAACCCTTCATACCAACAGTTTCTAATCCAGCTCCCATTTCCCACCTCTCGGGAGCTGGTGCCCCCCTTCCCTCCCCTTCCCTCCATCTCCACATTAAAAAACGGCCATGTGCCTAATTTGCTACGTGGGGAAGCAAATAAATACAACAGCCTTCCAGTAGCGAGTGGGCAACCCCGTTGCATTTAGTAAAGAAGGCGGCTGGTTCGTATCGAGCTTGCGGTGATTTCCGTCCACTAAATAGCATTATGAAAACGGACCGCTATCCGATACCAAATATAAATTCGTTCTGCACGCAGTTAGCTAGCAAACAGTATTTTTCTAAAATAGATTTAACCTCAGCGTATCATCAAATTAAGGTACACCTTGACTGTGTTCCTAAAACAGCAGCCGTGACACCTTTTGGCTTGTTTGAGTTTAATCACATGCCATTTGGTTTAAAGAATACTGCGGCTACATTTCAGCGTTTTATGGACAAGATATTTTTAAAGTTAGACTGCGTATTTATATACCTAGATGACATATTAGTCTTTAGCGATAGCAAACAACAACACAAGGAAGACTTAGATAGAGTATTTAGAATCCTTAGCGATAACAATTTAAAGATTTCCTTAGATAAGTGTGTATTTGGAGTACCAGAGTTAGACTTTTTTGGCTTCCACGTAAACAAAGAAGGTTTATTGCCTACTTCAAGGAAAATTAAAGAGTTGGAAAATTTTCCAGTCCCTAAGGACTCTAAAAGCTTACGCAGATTTCTGGGGATGACAGGTTTTTACCGTAAGTTAGTCCCTAATTATGCATCCGTAGTTTTACCGTTAGCTGAACGAATGAGGTTGGATCCGGAAGCAAAGACCGAGCTTAATGAGGAAGAAACTCACGCTTAAGCAAGTTGTTTGAACTAACGGCGTTAGCTCATCCACAGTCTTCAACTACAGAGTACCACCTAGTTATGGATGCTAGCCAATTTGCCGCGGGTGCTGTATTGCACCAGTTGGTAGATAAGAAACCAGTACCTATAGGTTTCTTTTCCAAAAAATTTTCCCAAGCCCAAACTAAGTATTCCACGTTTCACAGAGAGCTACTGGCAGCTTATTTTTCAGTGATACATTTCCGCCACCTCATAGAAGGTCGCCACGTGACATTATTCACTGATCATAAGCCACTGTGCGGAGCATTTTACAGTCAGACACCGGCAAAGACAGATCGACAATAACGACACTTGTCAGTATTTGCCGAATATATTCCTGACGTGGAGTATATTAAAGGAGCTGAGAATATAGTTGCAGACTGTATGTCTCGGCCTGCATTAGCTGTGCAGATAGATGCATGCGATTTGGCTGAAATAGCAGAGGCACAAAGAGGTGATGACGAGATAAAGTCATACACTGATTTAAAAGAATATGGTGGTATCAACACTGGATTACCTTGGCATGAAGCCACCAAGTAATGTAAATAAAGGTCCACTGGCAACTATGCTACTGCGTAGGATACAAAACCTCTTACCCGATGTGTGTGTATTCTGCCACGAGGAATACACAGTCGGACCCAATGACACTCCTATTCTAATATGTCGTCTATGTAATCAGGGATCTCATGATGAATGTTTGAAGGCTCATATCAATGATACAACTGGTCTGGATATAAGAGATGATGTCGCGGACTCGCAAGCCATCATAAACCCATCTAACATCCCCGGTGTGCACTATATCTGTCATGTGTGTGAACACACGAAGCTCCCTGAACTATTACCATTACCAGGCAGTGGCCGGAATCCAAATGCTAATCAGGTAGATGTCGATCCAACACAGGCAGATGAGAATGATGATACCCGTGGTGCTCATGGTGGTGATGATGACGAGGAAGATGAAGACCGAGGTACTGATGGTGATGAAAAACATACTACTCATAAAGCAGGAGAGAAACAGTCTGATGCTGCAGATCTGAAAAAATCTCTCCGTAAGAATAATACTCCCGACAAAGACCCCAACGGTGACCCGCCTAGACTTCAAAACGTATTTCCACACTACGCCAAGAAGAAATGTCATTACGGGGTGTCTGGAAAGGGATGTTCAAAAAACCACCCACGTCCATGCCAAAAACTTATGCGATATGGGCCGAACTCCAAAAGGAATCCAGACGGCTGCCCGGGATTTCCCACTTGTACAAAGTGGCATCCTATATTATGTCGCTCGTCTATCAAGAACAAAGAATGTCAGAATTATAAAGACTGTAAATTCCGGCATATCCAACGCACGCGTCAATGTAAAGACGATACGTTAGACGATACATCATTATATCCACAAAAAGAAACATGTAGATAATCAGAAAAAAAAATGACACGGCTGTAAATGGTACGCAATCCAATGAGACCGGCCATTTTTTAGAGATACTGAAGAAGTGAAGGCAAGATCTTCTAGACACAGTAGAAGCCAGGCTGGGGAGCGTCACACTGGTTCAGCCGCCACCGCTACAAATGATGCCACCATGGGCCATGGGGATGTACCATCATCCGTTTCCCAACCAACCACAAGCATCAGCGACACCGGGACCAAGTCAAGACCAGCAGCCCAATATGACAATGCCGACGAGTTATATCCCTCACCAGCAGATTATCCAAATGAGGCGGTAAACTCTCCATTGTCAAATTTTACCGTTGTAAATATTCATGGACTATATCCACGTACAAACCAAACCAAAGTGCCAATGCTCAGCGATTATTTGAATGCAAATAACAAACTCTTTGCAGCCATAACTGAAACATGGCTTCGAGAAGAGAAAGATGCTGAGATACACATTAAGGGATACGAACCCTTTCGAAGCGACCGTAACCGTCCCCGTAAAAGTAAACGAAGAAGGAATAGTGGAGGCGCTATGTTATACGTGCGGAACGATCTGGCCGCTACTGTTGAGCCACCCATTATTAAATACTCATCGGGTGTCATCGAAATGGTTGGTGTTCAACTAAAAAATCCAAATCTGGTGATCGTAGTCATCTACCGTCAACCCGACGATATAATGGGTGGTCACAGATCGACATCAGTAGAGTTTGGTAAGGCTATTGCCGAACTTAGAAGAGTGATGAGAAACCTGGATGCACCAACTCCTAACATCACACTCTGTGGGGATTTTAATTTACCACATGCTACCTGGCCCACAGGTGCACCGGGACCTGGTGCACCGCCAGATGAACGGTTGATGCTGCAGCAACTGAAAAGTCTAACTGATGAATTCTTTCTTAGCCAGTATATCAACTTGCTCACTCACGGAGGAGGTAATACCCTAGACCTGATGTTTACCAATAATGATTCCTTGCTGCACAGTTATACCAGTACGCCGACAATATTGTCAGATCATTTCATGGTGACCTGCAGCTCAAGTATTGAATGCCAGCGGCCGGATACCGAGTGCGATAACGTATCTAAACCAGGCAACCTAGCATCTCTAAATTTCTTCAACGACGCCATCAAATGGGACAAAATTCGAGCTCAGTTATCGGAAGTAGACTGGGCAAATGAGCTTTCACACCTTGAACCGGATGAAATGTTGAATCATATTGGAAATCTTTGTTACGAGACCACACGAGAACATGTTCCTTATAAGAAAAAAATTCATAAACGTTCCGGTCAGTAAACTCCTACCGAGGGATCGGAAGAACCTCATGCGTAAAAGAAGTAGAAAAATGCAACAGTTGCAAAAGTCCAAATTGCATGAAAAAACAACGCGAATTCTTAGCGAATTAGTTGAAATTGAAAAGAAACTGATTAGTTCTCTTCAAAAATCACGCGAAAATGACGAGTACAAAGCTGTTGGTGCTATAAAGCGCAACCCTAAATATTTCTACAATTATGCCAAGAAATTCTCAAGTATTAAGTCAGCGATAGGTCCTCTCATTAATCATGCCGGGCAATTAACCGCTAATAGTGCTGAAATGGCCAGTTTACTTGCTGATCAATATGAATCGGTTTTCAGTAAGCCCATTAGACCAATTCCGTCAAAACCTGAACCTGAACCAGATGACGACACTAAACCAATGCTTACTGATGTTACGTTTACACAAAGAGACCTAACCGACGCGATAGATGAACTCAGAGCCAACTCTGCGGCAGGTCCCGACCGTTTCCCAGCGCTACTCCTTAAGGAATGTAAAAAGCAGCTGGCTAAGCCACTATTCATATTATGGAGGGCATCACTGGACAAAGGGATAGTCCCAGCCGACTCTAAGCGCGCTAACATTATCCCAATATACAAAGGTGACCGTCGATCTCTCCCCAAGCAATATCGACCAGTGGCACTAACATCCCACATTACAAAAGTATTCGAAAAGGTCCTTCGAAAGTACTTGGTGGAATTCCTCAACAACCACAGTCTGTTAAATCCAGGGCAGCATGGATTCAGAACAGGAAAATCCTGCTTAAGTCAGCTTCTAATCCATCATGATAGGATCATTAATACTCTAGACAATGAATGTAATGTCGACGTGATATACCTAGACTTTGCAAAGGCGTTCGACAAAGTGGACTTTGCAGTAACCATTGAAAAGCTCCAACATCTTGGAATTGGAGGTAAATTGATCCTATGGATTAAATCATTCCTAACAGATCGCTACCAGACAGTTGTAGTAAATGGCTCTGCATCTCCCCCGACCAAAGTGCTATCTGGCGTTCCCCAAGGTTCAGTACTTGGTCCGTTGCTGTTCCTCGTACTAATCGGCGACATAGACGAAAAAGTCAAATCGTCTTTCGTCTCAAGTTTTGTTGACGACACCAGGATTGGCAGGAAAATAAAAGATTCTTCTGATGTACAAGCTCTCCAAGATGATCTAGACGCTATCTACCAATGGGCGGATGACAACAATATGCAGTTTAACTCCGGGAAATTCGAGTGTATCAAATACGGTAGAAGGAAGGACCTGAGAGAAGCATCTAAGTACTCGACCCAAGACGGGAAGCTAATTAAAACCAAAGATACTGTGCGCGATCTGGGAGTAACGTTGGATTCTGATGGTACATTCACCTCCCAGATCGACAAAGTTTGTTACACTGCACGGAGCCTTTCCAGTTGGATTCTACGCACTTTCAAAACGAGACAAAAAAAACTAATGCTGACACTCTGGAAGTCGCTGGTGTTGCCACACATTGATTACTGTTTTCAGCTGTGGACTCCTGACAGAAAAGGTCATATTTAAGCATTAGAGGCCATCCAGAAGTCGTTTCTAAGAAAGATAACTGGTTATAGTCAATTGAATTATTGGCAACTGCTGGATGCGTTGAATATCAAATCGATTCAACGCAGGCAAGAAAGATATTCAATCATCTATACCAGGCGTATGATGTAGAACCAGGTGCCCAACGCTGGTATACAGCACCATATCTCAAAACGTGGCAGAAGGTGTGTGGTACCACCCCTAACCAGTGCCAGGGACAACTGGATCCGACGGCTCAGGGAATCGAGTTTAAATTCCCGGGATCCTACGCTCTTCAATTGCCTACCACGTAACATCAGAGAGATCACGAACTGCAAAACAGAATCGTTTAAGTCGGCGCTGGATACCTGGCTGAAGTCTGTACCAGACGAACCTCAGATCCCCGGTTATACCGCTATGAGACGCAGTGAATCCAATAGCTTATGCCACATGCTTGTCTGTGTAAAGAGGGACAGTGAAACGGTGCAGCGGTCTATTGATTCGACGCCGCCTATACCGTCCCAACTGGAGGCCGCTTGCCGCAGTGACCTTGGAGGGCTCTGACCGACGAAAGACATCACACAAATCACACAAAATATTGTGTGTCGAAGGAAATCGGCCCAGTCCTGTGCGATATTTCGACGAAGTACCCCAGACCGTTTATCCCAAAAGAACTTCGTCAGGCTATTTTCAACAGTTTACATAGCTTAGCGCATCCTGGTACGGGTGCGTCTATTAAACTGGTTAAGTCCAGATACTTTTGGCCCAGCTTAGATATAACAATTAAGCAATTCTGCGCAGAATGCGTAGAGTGTCAGCAAGCAAAAGTTCACAGACACACAATGTCTGTGGTCCAAGAATTCGAGTTACCATCTGCACGTTTCCAGACGGTACATATTGATATTGTTGGTCCCTTGCCTTTAACGCACAATGAGTCTGACCCTTATCTAAGCCCTTACAAGTACTTGCTTGCCTGCATCGACCGTGCAACTCGCTGGATTGAAGTACAGCCTATGACTGAAATAACTGCACAGTCGGTAGCAGAGGCATTTATCAATGCATGGATATCCAGATTTGGAGTCCCACTGCATGTGGTAACTGACAGAGGTAGTCAGTTTGAGAGCGAGTTGTTCCAGGAATTAGCCAAGGTAGTAGGTTTTTACCGATTGAGGACAACTTCGTATCACCCTCAAAGTAACAGGATGATCGAAAGAGCACACCGTACTCTTAAAGCAGCTATAATAGCTCGCAAAGAATCATGGATGAAATCCATACCGGTGATTCTACTTGGTATACGTAGCACCCCTAACGAATCAGGTTTTTCCCCTTTTACATCTGTTACTGGAGCTCCGATATTGATTCCTCAGCAGTTAATACACAAACAGAGAGCAGGAGAGACTCCAGTTAATAATAAGTACATACGTAATTTGTGTGAATGGATGTCCCAAATTGATGTACTCGACAATGGAAAAGGACATATCCACGACGATTCAAAAACTTTCATATCAAAAACCTTACGGTCCTGTGAAAAAGTATGGCTCAGGATTGATCGAGTTAGAAAACCATGAGAAGCACCTTACTCAGGTCTTATAAAGTCTTGACTCGATCAGACAAGCATTTCCAGATCGACATGAACAACGGTACTCACACACACATATCGATAGATAGATTAAAACCGTATATAGAACTAATTATTAGTAATAAAATTAGACAGACGGAGAAGTCACAGACAGATAAAGTTAATACTAGTGATAATATTATTAGGACAGACGATACCGACAAAGTCGAAGATGGAATTGCTACTGACACATATAAGTCTAGAGCAGGAAGGAAGGTGACATGGAAGAAGAAAAACGAATACTTTTATTTTTAAACAAAGAACAGATTTAATAATTGGGTATAAGTTACTTAACTTTGTTAATTGGAGGGGGACTCTTGTAGCGAGCTGCTACTACTACGAGACTAGGCTGTATTCTCACCTTAGTTCTCTCTTTCTCCCTACTCTTTTCATTTTTCCTTCCTTTCTTCTTATACGTCATCAGAGGTTCCAGCCAATGAAAAGCGAGAATGGTTGATGTGGGACATTCGAGTGAAGGAAACGTCCTTACTTCCACGGCGACAAGAGACAGAGCACAGGCCTCACTCCTCAGCTCCCGTTAGGTAGCCAAGAGGAGCATTGAACATTAATACAGACTTTACAAAAATGCACTGTCTTTCTTTGTAACCCGAGTTTCGGAAAAACACACATATATATTGGATATATAAAACCTCATGAATTCATAAAAAAGTCGCGTTACACGTCCTCATTTTTATAAGAAGACAATGTCTTCTTTTACCAGTATTTCTTTCTATTTCAGAGCTCCAGTTCTCCCTGTAATCGGTGTCCCGAAGTGGGGAGCCTACTGAAATGGTGACCTCTAATTAGTATCCATGTTAATGTATGGTAATAATACCATACATTCACATGCTTTCCTTTTTAAATTGTTTATAGGGAGTTTTAACAGTCTCTTAATTCATCTATTTTTTAAGAAGGACTTGAGTGAATAGTTAACTAATATTATAAGTAAACATGAATTTTTTAATATCCTTAGAAATTTCAATAATTAAAATAAAACGAATCTTTTATCCAGTATTTACTACAATTCCCTAATACGGACAGTAGAATATTAACGATCGATCAAGGCTATGAAAGAAACGTATACTTACAATGGCAGAGGGAAGAAGAATTGGATTCTTTTGCGTATGTAGTTTTTCCCAAGGGACAGGGTTTACAGAAACTTTGGCCGTTATCACTTTGATAAAAACCAATATCGCAAGGTATACAATTCTTACTCTTCTTGTCAAAATAAAATCCGAATGAACATATTTCTGGAAAAGCAAAACAAAAGATGTTAATTGAAAAGAATAAATCAGAATTATTAGAAAAAAAACATTAATATGAAGGTATTACAGTTTTTGTTCTGTTTGTTTTTAATTTATCTATCTATCTATCTATCTATCTATCTATCTATCTATTTATCTGTCTATCGACAAAACTCTGTGGACCGTCCGATCGTCCTTGCTTGAATCTTATCTTCGAGGATCGGGCGATTCCATCTTTTAAAAAAGGAATGACAGGTGAATTTATATATATATATATATATATATATATATATATAAATATAAAATGGGTTAAAAAATTCCAACACACACACACACACACACACACACACACACACACACACACACACACACACACACACACACACACACACCCTACCCCACCCTAAAGGAAAAGAAAAAAACACTAGCAGAAAGAGAGAGTGAATACAGCCAGGTCAGCGGCCTCGACAAGCCCAATAAAAGAGTAATAAAAATTGAACATGCCAATGAATAATAAACACTTACAAGACTCCACCCTTTGGAAACACTTCAAATGAACTACGAAAATTGCCATTTTTACATCTCCAATACATTTGAAAATAATTTCTGACGATGACGCTTCACAGAACGTCTGAAACGCGCGTAAAAACGATTTCAATGACTTAAAAACATTATTACAATGATCCAAACATAATTCTCAAAGAAAAACCAAGACACGGAATAATAAAATAATGTTAAAAAATATACATTGTTGGTGACTACTCCTTTATTTAAATATATATATATATATATATATATATAAATAAATAATATATATAAATTCACCTGTCATTCACACACACACACACACACACACACACACACACACACACATATATATATATATATATATATATTCAAGTTGAAGTAGTTTAATTTTTCTGTTGGCACAACACAATCCTTTAGTTTCTCCCTTAAATTTCAGAGCCTTGCTATAGGGACACACTTCAGTCATAGCGATGTGAACATGGTGACTCAAACTATAATCATCATCAGGGTTGTAGTAGAATGCAAGGCTTTCCCAATTCTGGGATTGTTGAGCATGGGTTCGTGTTGGACGCTGATCTGCATTTTCTCGTTGACGTCTTTCAGCATGTCTCAGCCTCTCACGTTCATTTCATTAAGAACGAAGCAGATATGTTGAGGCATTACGGGATTGCTGTATCCGCAATCACACCTCGTCAAGTCTGGCTGCACGTCGCTCTCCTGCTTCATTGGCACGTCTTTGAATCATCCTTTGTCTGCTATGGTCGTTTGCAGATGCCTGTTGTTCAGGATTTTGAGTGTCAAGTACTCGTCACTTTTTTCTGCACTGCAAGTAAGACGACCAAAGTTTGATCTGCTGCGGGAATTTTAACAAAGAACTGCAACGATAATGGTACTTACCAAGAACGTCTTGTATAAATGGGAAAACATTTAATAACAAATAGAATAATTGTTTAAATAGATTATTATAATCATATATAATATAATTGTTTAAATAGTTTATAAGAAACATCGATAATGAAAAACAAACAGAATAAATTATCTTTGTAACCGAAGAAAATATTAGAGAAAGTAATAGCTATTTTAATTCTTCCTGACAAATGTAGACTCTATGGACAAAGTGATGAAACGATAAGCTACATAATAAGCGAATGCAGCAAACTAGCCCAAACAGAATACAAGACTAGGCACGATTAAGTGGAGAAGGCAGTACGCTAGGAATTGAGAAAACAACTGCATTTTGAACACCCAGAAAATGGTACAAGCACAAATGTCCAGCAGTGCCTGAAAACAGAAATCACAAAATCTTATGAGACATGGACGTTAAAACAACGTTGTATTTTCTTTTTAAAATAAGTGGAAAAAGGGTTTTAATATGAATATCAATGCACAAAACCCCAAATTTATAGGAGTATAGATAAGTTTAAAATGGCGGTAGTTTTTGTCATAATCTTAACAGCACGAGCAACCTACAAAATTAATAAATAATAAAAATAATTTTTAACATTACAATATTTATTTAGAATATAGTAAACTAGTTATTTCTTAAAATGTATAGTAATAGTCCATGTAAATAGGGTAGCTTGTGATCCTATTAGGATAGCCAGGAGCAACTGATAGATAAGGAAATATGATTAAGTGTAATAAAATACATATCAAATGCAAACATTGTTATTATCCTTCTGTTTCCTGTTATCCAGAAAGAAGAGTATCAAAACGTTGCAAGGAAAGAACAACATATAATATAATCGCATTAGCAAAGAAAGCTTAAAAATTACTTTAATTTGATTAAATTATTGAGACGATTACCATTGTGAGAACCTACTTATATCATACCACCCGTCCATTTGAAAATTGTGGCAGATAAGGGTTTCATATCCATCAGCTTTCCCACTAATGTATGATACAGAGCTCCACAATGGCACCACATTTTGTGAGCAAACGAAACATTAAATATTTTTATGCCCAGAACTGAAGTTATAGTGTTATATATTATATATATATATACCCCTACTGCCTGGAATAATAAACTATTCCATGACGTCACTTCCGTCCATGACGTCACATCCGGGTAAGTAGGGGTATATATATATATATATATATATATATATATATATATATATATATATATACCCCTACTGTCTGGAATAATAAACTATTCCATGACGTCACATCCGGGTAAGAAGGACCGGTTTACCAGGGAGATTATGGTTGTCACCTACAAGTTCAGCAGTTGAGCAAAGCTATTACTCAATTTACTTTTTTCATGTATTTTCGTTAATACATATTTATTTAAGTGGTACTGTGTTTTACCTTGTCAATTATTCAAACACTAACACCACAACACTGGCGAACGAGGATTCAAACTTACATAAGCAACTAAAAAAACAACTTTGACGGCGAGAAAATTTGAATTTTACGCCAACAGAACTTGTCAGCGACTATTCAAAACAGCTTACGCTAGGACCCTTAAAGAAATAAAAAGAAACATTCAAGTAAGCTCTGACTTAAATACGAAAACAGTTTGGATTGAGTCGTAAGTAAACCCTATTTGTCTCTTTACGAAAAAAAGCGGAAGAACTGTAAACCATACAGTTTTTTTAGTAATCTTTTTAATTTTTATTTAAGTTGTGCAAAAAGTAATTTTTTCTGAAAGAAAAAACTACTTCTATTATAAAGCGTTCTGTAGTTTGAACTTTTTTTTACTTGTAGCAAAGGAAAAAGAAATAAGAAAAAAAACGTTACGCTGTACTTTGTGGGGACAAGGACGAAAAAACATTAACTTAAATTATAAATATAACTGTCCACTTTTATGTAAAGTAGGCTTTTTGGCTTGAAAGAGAAAACACCTATCCTTTCTGAAGAACAAAAACTGTCTATTTTTAAGAGTTGACCTAATTCTGCAAACGTGTATCACAGTTGATTGTTCATAAATTAATTCATTGCAAACAGAAAATTATCTTCCTTTCGCGTCTATTGTTAGTAAATACTGTGATGATTTCGAGTAGTTGAATTATCAGCGGAAGATTTCAAATGTTTGATTTTGCACAGGGTCTCGTCCCAGCAGAAAACACAGATAAGACGATGCGTCCTGTCTAGACTCGAAAGTAAACAAGGGCTCACTCTCTAGAAGTTGGCCGAGGATTGCGAACGTGTAGTTAGTGTAAAGAACGACTCACAAAACATTGAGGAATCAGGCGTGTTATACGTGCGAAAGACTATTTTCAGACCAAAAAATACTCTCATGGTGGGAAACACAAACAAACTTGAAAAAAAAAAAAAGGCACAACGAAAGAGTGGTCATCCTATCTCCAAACCTGATTTGCTCACAAGGCCGTGCAATCGTTGCGGCGGACAACATTGGTTCGCTGGATGTTTTTACAAAAAAATATGCAATGAGTGTAGCAGGAAAAGCCACAAAGCGACGCATTGCAAAAGGGGCAAAAACAACAGGGTCGACAAACAAGATTCGATGGGGAAGCGGAGAAGAACAGGCGAAATACATCACTGTCAACATCGTCAATAAGATAGTGGAGTTACAGTTGGACTCCAGCTCAGACCTGTCCATTATCAATCCACAGACATGCAAAAGGTTGAAGAAACTAATCATGCGTAAGACAAATAAGCTCGAGCAGTGACAAGCGATAAAGTAAAATTTGAGGGAGAGCTGACACTCCCTGTGACATTAAATGCCGCCACCAAAAAGTGAAAGTTTATGTACATAAGACATCCGAAAACCTCTTCGGAACGGATTCGATGGAGCGATTTGAACTGTGGAACCAACCTGTGAACAGATTCTGTCATAAGGAAGAAGACTCGTCTACGGGGGCCCAACGACTAAAGGATGTATAAAACGAAAAATTTCCATAAGTTTTCTTAGCGGATTTCGGAAGATGTACCATGTGTCAGCTTAAAACTGAAGGAAATGCTTTACCCGTTTTCAAGAAGAAACGAAACGTCCCGTTTGTGGAAACTGAGAAAATCGATAATGAACTGGGTCGGCTATAAAAGGCCGAAATACTATCGAAAGTGAGCATCAGCTATTGGGCAGCCACTACTAAATATGTGACCAAAATGACCAATCAGAGTTGTGTATGTGCAGATTTTTCCACGGGTCTGAATCTAAAAAACCAAACACTCATGCATCCAGATCGCTACTACCAGCCGAGAGAAAGTAGTCGCAGATCGAAAAGAAGGCACTAAGTATCATATTCGCCATAACGAAATGTGGTTAAATACAATGACCCCACAACTCAATCTTCACTCTTCAATCCTGCAGTCCAATGCACTTCTGACAGCAATTGCTTCTGCCAAACAAAAAAGACACCCTCTCTCCCAAATACAGGCTTTTTATAGGACAAAACCGTCCAAAGTTATTTGCATACTCTTCCCATGATCTCTAGTCTATAAATAGACGCAGTGGCCATTCTCTTCTTCTTCTTTCTTCTTTCACTCTCTGAAGCGGGCGTTGCCAGTGGTAAAAGGTTTGCACGATTTTTTTTTACTACACGCCCCCATGATCATTAAAGATCATTCACATCTCATAATCCCGTGTCCAGATCGGCGCATTGCGTTCTCTTTTCGGTCTCTGCATCGGCACCGGTTAATCTTCATCACTCCCTGGCTCAGTACCACCATCCTCATCACCTAAATGGACCACACGCCTTAAATCTAAAACATTTCGTGGCATTCCATTGACACTTAAGTTGTTTGGGGATTGCACTCCTGTTATCACTCCTCTTCCCCACTGCGTTGTGCATCGGGCATTAGGCGGTTTCACCCAAACTTCTTCTCCTATTTGGATTCTGGCTGGTCCTTGATCATTAATTTCCGGTGACATGTCTCTCGGATGCCTTTATTCGTAATTAAAGATTGCTCTATGTGGTACTGTGTCATCTCTTTGCCCGACCTTAGGGGACATGTTGTACCAAAATGTGGCCTCTTCAGGCGATATTCTTCCTCTCTCAGTTATTGCTTTCACGGTCGGTGATGTCGCTCCACAATGCCATTCACTTCAGGTCTGTAGGCTGCCCTGTAATAACTTTTAATCTTCCATTTTTTTAGCATCGTCTGAAAGATTTCTGAGCGAAAAACAGTGCCATTGTCCATTATCACCTCCCTTACTAGACCTCGTTCAAGCATCACCTTTTCTAATTCAGTTGCAACTGCAGATGCGGCTTCCACTCGCAGTTCCTTCCATATCGCCAGTCTACTTGGCCCACAATCAATTATTGATAAGTACGCTCCCCCTCGGTAGTGTGCTATGTCAATAGCTAGTCTCGTCCAGTTCGTTAAAACTCCAATTTCCCCAGGATTATGTATATTTGGGGCAGGATCGATCGATTGACACCGAACACAGTTCTTTACTATCATCTGAATTTCTTTCCGTTTTACATTCGGATACACTTGCCTCACCAAATATAATGTTCTCTCCACTCCCATGTGATGCATTTCATGCAACTCTTTAATTTCTCCAATTCCAAGACAGTATATCGGCGCCTCCTCGTTTCAATTCAGACATCAACTCTCTAAGCATCCCTAATCTCCGCTTTATTATCACTTCTCCGGCACCCTTTGTTCATATACTGCCACTCTCCTCCACAGTAGAGTTCACCCAACTGAGTACAGTGACTGAATCAGTTCTTATTTCAATATTTATCAGTCTCCATTTGATAGCTAAATTGACACCCTTTAGAACAGCATCTAATTCAGCTATGTTAATGTGATTAAAGTCATCACTTTTCCTAAGCCAAGTTGCATCTTCCGCCACCACACCGCCAATCTCGACAACCACGCCAGTTGCAACATTGCTTGCATCACACCACACGACTCCTGTGCTCACTTCAGGTATGTGCCAAGCGCTATTAACAGGGTCTTCTTTTTTCACCTCAGCTAGAACATCCTGCATCACTTTCATGGTTTTGCAATCAACTTTTTCTTCCCAATCCATTCCATTTGCTCTTCTTTTCACATAACTGCATGCTAATCGCAGCCATCCAGCAATTGGATAATGCCCCAATAATTTACCACAGATCGAAAATAGCTCCCGCCTACTAATTTCTCCTCCCATCTCTGGGATCTCGTTGCCTCTCCTGAACATTAGTGCACCCATCTTATTTTTCATAAGCTTAAGGCCCAGTGCCGCTCCTCCGTCCAGGGATTCCGGAGATTTTGCTGCTAACCCAAACCCCTTCAAATGTTCCACAACTTCCTGTGTCGATATTTTCGTTACGTCTACCATTATATCATCAATGTATGAATCAGTGGCCTCTTTCGCCCTACTTCCTTTCTTTAATACTGTTTTTAAAATGGCTGCCATAATCTTCGGTGCGACATTAAGTCCAAATCCTAATCGTGTTAGGCAATAGGTTTTTCCTTTATAACAGACCAGCTGGTACTGCCATAGTTCCTTTGCCACATGTAGTTGCAGGTAGGCAGACTTAAGGTCCACTATTGCGGTCCCTCCTACCAACTGTCTCCACTTTCTTATCTTTTCATCACACACATCTATTATGTCGCTCCCTGTATGACACGCCACAAAACGGTTCAACTCACGAAAGGCGAACACTGGCCTAACTTTCCCTTTTGTGGCCTGAAATACTGCCATCAATGGCAACACGCCTTTTCTTTCTCCTTTCCATGGTAACAGAATACCATCCGATATCCATCTTTCCACCTCTTTCTCGAATTCTAATTTCTTATCGCCTTCCAGAGAGTTTTTATAATATTGGACTTTGTTCTGCAACACTGGAGGCTCTCCCTTCCATGTCCATCTTACTGTCCATTTATCTCCATCGAAGTTTGCTTCAAAGTCTTTATCCTCGATTTTGCAAACATTCAGCTGATGGGCAGCCACGGCACATTGTATATCTCCAAACTTCACTTTGGCTTTCTTTATAGTTACACCTCCCAGCTCATTAATCACGTCCATTCCAATTATGACGTCGATCCCATCAACGATGTGATTCATCAAGATTGCCCTCACCTTTACGTGCATTCCACAGACTTTTATCTCCACTTGTCTGGCTTCTTTTACATTCTATATTCCTCCCATCAACTGCTTTCACTGTACAGCTCCTTCCATATCCCTTCAAAAGTTTGGAATTGATTAAAGTAGTGGTGCACCCAGTATCGACAAGTGCAGTCATTACAGAATCATTCACCTCTACTTCTATTATAGGAAGAGGCCAGTATCGCGCCTTCATTTCATTGCTAGGGTAGCTTGCGGCGCAGAAGCTCCCCCTTGCCCGTTTCCCTGAATCTGAGGACAATATCTCGCAATGTGGCCAAATTTTCCACAATTGTAGCATGTTGCCCTGGCCCTAGGGATCTCTGTGCAATCTTTTTTTAGGCGCGGTCCTTGACATCTAAAGCACTGAAGGCTTGATTCTTTATTTCCCTTATTAGTCTCATTAGTTTGCGCACTTGCGGCCAATGTCCGACTTTCTACGACCTTTTTGCTGACTAAAAGCCGTGCAGTCGGTATCAGTTTGCTGACATCCATTCTCTCTATGTTCGGTAGCTGCTGTAATGCCACAGATACATCGTCTGGGAATCCAGTTATGAATGCCAGTTTGGCTGTATGTTCCAGCCCTCTTCCCAGATATCCCGCCAGTCCAGCCAATCTTTTGATTTTATTAGCATAAACATCCACCGATTCTCCTGTCCACTTGAATCGTTGCAGTTTTTCGTATGCCTCAAAAGGCCCCTCAGTGAAGGCAGTCACGAGTCTCATCTCTATCAGTTCTGCATCTTCTTGTTCTGCATTATTCATCTCAAGATAGAGAGCAAGTGCATCTCCCTGCAAAAAAAGTGGAATAAAACTGGCAAGGTCTGGCACATGTTGAAGCTTAGCCACCAGTTTTATTTCTTTATCCATCCGACTACATCACCTTCTCCACTAAAAGGTGGTATCACATCTTAGACCAATCTCAACATCCGAGATTCCATGATCTGTTCTTAGCCGAAATAGCTTGTGGTTAAATACAATGACCCCACAACTCAATCTTCACTCTTCAATCCTGCAGTCCAATGCACTTCTGACAGCAATTGCTTCTGCCAAACAAAAAAGACACCCTCTCTCCCAAATACAGGCTTTTTATAGGACAAAACCGTCCAAAGTTATTTGCATACTCTTCCCATGATCTCTAGTCTATAAATAGACGCAGTGGCCATTCTCTTCTTCTTCTTTCTTCTTTCACTCTCTGAAGCGGGCGTTGCCAGTAGTAAAAGGTTTGCACGATTTTTTTTTTATTTTTACCACACGAAATTTCATAGATACTTTCATGACAGAAATTTTACGTTGCAAACGGACCAGAAGCCGTTACTTACCATCTTCTAATCAAAAAAAGGCTTCCCGACATATATTGCCAATAGACTGCTGAGAGGGGGGGACAATCTTATTGAATTATAATTTTACACTGGAGTGCTTGTCATCAAAACATAGTAGCCATACTTATAGCCTTTCTAGACTGATACCTATGGAAAGGGAATCTTTTGAGGAGTTCATCATTACTGCTCTTCGTACTGACTGCGAAATAAAAACAATGATAGGAAACACGATTAGAGCTTCTGGTATCCCTATCTAAAATTAAAAGAGAAGCAGATAAGGACGACTTTATCTGCAACATCAAAAACAAGATCGCCATGAAGAACCACAATATTCTTGAAGTATTCTGACTTTGCAACGAGGTCTTACTATTTGGCGAAAAAGTGTTGAATCCAAAACAAATCCAGAAACAAATTTACAGGATTTTCACTCAGGACACACTGGAAAAAACCCGAATGAAGAGCTTAATGAGGGGTTACGTCTAATGGTCTAACATGAACAAAGACATCATGGAGATGAAAGACTTTGCACAGTTTGCGTCCTCGCTTCAAAAGTACCGGCCATTATATTCAAACCCTGGTTGAAGACTGACCAACCGTGGTCTAGAACTGATATCGACTTTGCAGTTCTGTTCGGCGACCACTATTACTTAATCCTAGTCGATAACTACGCCAAGTGACCTGAGGTATTAAGGTGAAAAGATCGACAAGTAGGACAACAATAAATTTCCTACATGAACTGTTTTGAAAACGTTTTGTGGCCACTCTCAAAAAAAGAACTGGAGAAGGCTCAAGACACCGTAACAGATGAAGCCCTATAACAATTGCTACAAGTGTATAGGATTACACCTTATCCTAATAACCCAACAGCGGCCTCTCCGGGGATCACTATGTTAGCACGCAATTTTTGCCTGTTGATCGACTGCAATGACCACTTGTGTACCCAGTAAACGTTTCATGTCAGGAGGGAGAGTTTTCTTCAAAAGTTAAAAAATACCAACTCATTCTGGGATGTGGGTAAATATTAAAAGAATCGGTGATATGGTATATATCGTGCAAGAACCGAAACATACCCATAAACGTCATCAAAATCAATAAGGATGTAGCACAGATGACACTAGCGATAAACCACTGTTGGAGGAAGAACCGATCGACGCTATTTTCGAGACATTTGATCGCGAACATCCCCAAACAACACCCGAACAACGACGTCGGTTCGGAAAAGAAAGGTCACCGATCCACTAATGATCGATCCTAAACCAAAGGAGAATTAATAGCTTTTACGAACAAAAATATTTGGACGTATTGTCTAGAATTATGAACTATTTCATAACGTCACTTCCGTCCATGACGTCACTTCCGGGTAACGGGAACCGGTTTCCCAAGTCAGAGACATATAGGCACATGATAAACGAACGGAAATAATAACTGTTATTTTACTCCAATAAAAATACTAACAAAATAAATAGCAATTTTTCTCATCTTGTTTCAACGTATTTTTGAACGCCAAAAATTATTTACGAATTTCGCCGTGATGAAACACGTCATTTCATTTACATGTTACAAACTTTAAAACTTCTTCGCTGTCTAAATATACTTTTTCCGCCATGTGTGCAACATAAAAAATGTATTCAGCTTTTCGTATGGAAGAATGAGTGACCACAAGCCCACCGCAAACGACAGATAGCAACTGTCACACTGTTTTAATTCCAATTTTCGACATGAGAAAGCAAGTATTGTGGGGTACAAATCACCCCTATTTGAGAACTAAGTGGAATCAACCAGTCCTATGAATACCTCTGGTTTCAGAGACTAAATGGAGACATTCATACCATGTTTAACCGTATTCTACGAATACGTTCCTCTCATACCACTTTACTGACTCCTGTGTTCTTTACGATAAATACATATTATTGAAGAAAAATAATCAAACGGTTAGACAAGTGTACATACCTTGCTTGCTTCAATCTTCATACTCCATAGTAAAAAATAACAATTTTCTGAAATTTATGAATTTCTCAACATCATGACACACGTGACATGTTGCTCCGGAGTCCACAATCCAGTTGCTCCTTTTATCCTTGGATAATAACGCATGATGTGTGAGGAGTCCAACAACGCAATCACTAGAGTCACTTGATTCACCCTGTGTTTTCTTAGTGAAAAAAAAACTTTCTTTTTCCGAGGGTTCGACTTGAAATTGCCGTTAGTATTAAGTAAGTGACAGTCACGTTTAATGTGCCCGTTCTTCCCACAGTGATAACACTTTGGTCACTGTTTGTTGACGTGGTGTTTAGACGCCATGACTTTCAATTCGGTATCATTTAGTTCCCTTTCTTTAATCTTGGTTTCCTCATGCAGCAATCATTCAGTGACTAACACCCATTTAGGAACGTCCTGGCTTGCTTCGAGTGCTGTTGCCAACATATTATAAGAGTCTGGGAGAGTAGCCAGAAATGAACAACTCTATTCTCCTCATCAATTGAATCGCCAGTGACTGCTAATTCATCAAATATTTCCATCATAGTTTTAATGTGTTCATGTACGGAATCGCCGTCCTTTGATTTAAGAGAATATAATTTTCTCCTCAATGCTAACTTGTTTGTCCACGTCTTCTTTTGAAACTGATTAGCCAATTTCTTTCACACTACTGCGGGATCGGTAGGGTCTCCAAGTAAATATAAAAGTGAAGTTTCCACCGATAGCACAATCGTCGCTAATGCACGGTCCCTTCTTGATAAATATTTTACGTGCGATGCAGAATCTGTTCGTTTATTGGGAACGATTTCCGTTTCATTAACAATGTTCCATAAATCATCCTTAATTAAAGCCATTTTACATTGAACCTTCCAAGTATTATAATTTGTACCATTCAGTGGCACCAAGTTACTAAGTTTTGCTTCCATCGCCATTGTACATTTAAAAGCAATACAACACTCTCACTAAAACAAAATTCTGTATGCCTGAAAACCCCCCAAAAAACCCTCACACGTGTTCTATTATCTTCAAGACGTAGCTGGGCCCATAAGCAATGAAGAGAATTTTCAAACGGTTAGACACTTGTACATACCTCGCTTGCTTCAATCTTTATACCCCATAGTAAAAAATAACCAGAACCATGGATTGTTAGCTTAGAGTAAAATCCGAACGAGACGTATGACCTTCACCTTCACCGAGGTAAACGATTTATATGACCTTCACCGAGGTGCGCGACTTGACACACAAAAATAAACCGCCTCTTAATCACCTGCTAACGCACGCGTCACTGTAACGTCCAATGACAACAACAACAACAACAACCTTCTCACTCGATCTGCCTTTATACCACTATCTCAATCCCTTCTCTTGCGCATGCGCCTGTAGATTCCTGACAACCTCGAGACTTCCGCTTATAAAAACCCAAGTTTTGTTGTCGCGCATGCCTATACAAGGCACAAACACGAGGGCGTTTGTTGTGTTGGTAAGTACTACAAGACGTTCCCTTTTATTTACATTGGAAGAAAAGAAAGGTACAAAGGGAGATAACTCTTTTAAACTGTCTGACATTGATATTTTTAACACTCCTCCTCAATTGCTGACAGTCTAAATTTCCAGTTCTTTAAGACCTAAAAGTTCCCTGAGCTTCACAAACTGTGTGCTCACAAGTCCTTTTGTTAATATGTCTGCTATCATGTCGTTACTCTGACAGTACTCCAGTTTAACTGTGTTCTTTTCCACCTGCTCTCGAATTTAATGTCAATATGTTTGGCCCTTCCATGATGCTGTTTCTTTGTCATGCATATTGTTGAATGATTATCCTCGTAGATAAGTGTTGGTCTAATTGAAGTTCTTAATAAAGCATCTTGAAGGTGCTGCATCCAAACAGCCTCTTGTGCCGCATTTGCTAATGCCATGTATTCAGCTTCATCTGTTGACAATGCAACACAAGTTTGCCTTTTACTTCTCCAGCTGACAGCAGCCCCACTTAATCTAAACAAATAACCAGATGTTGATCTGCAATCACCATCCCAGTCTGCATCTGAGTATCCCTGGAGATTGTTAGCTTTCTCCTTGTCATACAATAAACCGTATCCTCGTGTACCATTTAAGTAACGAAAGATATGCTTTACAGACTTCCAGTGTTCCATTGTAGGCTAAGAGCAGAATATTGCAACAATTCCGACAGCATAGGCAATATCAGGTCGTGTCCTTAATTTTTCTCGGGACTGGAAAGTGCTTCTCTCATCGTCAATGGGTCATTTAAACTATGAGCTATGTAAACCCATTCACCATATCTATCTGGAGTTTTCTTTATTCTTGATGATCTTTGAGGTGCTGATCCCTGTGTGTTTTCACTAGGTCCTTCCACCTTGCTAGGTAGGAAAACTGGTCCATCATTATTAATTTAACATTTATTCTGTAGTTGCTTAATTTTCATACCTTGCTAAAATTTGTTCTACGGTATCTAATTTTCCTAAATTCAATTAAATTAAAATTAAAATATGAAAACTGATTTTTAATATTTTTTATTCATTTGAGATTTTATCAGTTTTCCTTTTGTTTTAAGTTGATGGTGGGGATTGCCGGGGTGATTTTGTCCGATCCCCCAGCTAACAATTGTAAAGTTTACAAGGAATTATAAAAAGTATGCTACAAAAACAAACGTTTGATACTTTCAAAGTCTTAGCCTCATGAATTGGACAGTAATAAAATTAATGAATTCAAACTTTCGCATCTAATGTTATTTCCTCTTTGATGTCGGTGTATATACACCCAAATATCCAACTTTCTTTTTGCACCTATTCGATAAAAATTTATATGAAAGTTCCCCTTTAAGTATGAATTTGTTAGCATTTTTTTCGATTTTCCCCTTTTACCATCTCAAAATGCCGCCTCATGCCGCCCCAGTGCCGCCCCCACCGACGCTCAGAAAATAGGGATACATTTTTTCTGATTCCGATACCCCCCAAAATTCGAATTTTTTACAACCTTTTTGGTATAAAATTTCTTATTTTTTGTTAGTTTTTGTTTATTTTTATTTATTTTTCTACTTTCTATTTTTACCCTCTCAAAATGCCGCCCCCTCAGGTGTGCCGCCCCCCCAGCTACGCCAGTGTGTGTTCTATTATCTTCAAGACGTAGCTGGGCCCATAAGCAATAAAGAGAAATTATCAAACGGTTAGACACTTGTGCATACCTCGCTTGCTTCAATCTTTATAGCCCATAGTAAAAAATAACCAGAACCATGGATTGTTAGCTTAGAGTAAAATCCGAACGAGACGTTCTCTTTTATTTACATTGAAAGAAAAGAAAGGTACAAAGGGAGATAATCCCTACATAATTTTCTTGGAACAAGAGCAGATAACTGTTTTAGACTGTCTGACATTGATATTTTTCACAATTATATTTTATACACTTTACACTACTGGTTTCTTTCATTTGTAACCTCTAGCACGGATCTACCACAACTGGCTGACGAGGACGATTCAAGAATTTCCCAGATCAATCTATAATAATTGCTAACTACCGAATGACGAATATTCGGAAAACAAATTCACACTAAATAAATTGGAAGGCAGCATTTGACGCGCAAAAGATTCAAGAAAAGAGAACACAGGCAGATATTCGAAATAATGTTTTCCTACACTCGAGGGAAATTCGAAAGTTCAAAAGTTCGGTGAAGAACGGGGGGAAAAACATTTATCTACGCTGGGGGAAAAAAACAACATTCGAGCGTAAAAATCCACAAACAGGGTATGAATAAGGCTGCGAAAAGGGACAACAATTTTTGCCGAAAAAAAGATTTTACAAAGACGTCGTCAAAAAACCTTATCTTCCTTTTAAAATAGCTATTAAAAGCGTAAACTACAAGTTGAAACAGAACTAAATACAATTGCGAGACCAAGGCAGTAAGTACAAGAAAAAAAAAACAACATTTTTCCATTCCTATTAAAATATTGAAAAATAACATTGTCGTTCTAAAAAGCATGTCTTGCTAATACGTCCTATGGTTAACGTTGAAAAACAACTCTTGCAAAAGTAAATGATAGTATATTTTATTTTATTGGCTAAAGCGTGTATTCACACACACACACACACACACACACACACACACACACACACACACACACACACACACACACACACACACACACACACACACACACACACACAAAGACGTCGGATTTTAATCCGATTAAAATAAACTTTTCACTGGTCGACGGACAGCACGTCGGAGAAGAAAAAAAACGATTTTGCTAAGCACGACAAACAAAGTGTTAACGAAAAAAGGACATTCTTTTTCGCACAGTTTCATACAACCTAGCGTGTTGTGTGGTATAGGAGGAAATACGGGAAGTTGATGGCCATCGTCCCATAGGGTAGAATTAGCTGCAAAGTTCTTGGCCAATAGTTTGGCCTTGTCTGATGCTGACGAGATGACCTCTGGTCCATTGATAATGGTTGGGGTAGAACGCACGCTTCTGTTCAGGATCCTATTTGTTATTTGCCAAAACTGATGGGAACCAAGCCACTGCTCAGCTACTTTGGATTTAACGGACTGAGCATATAGCTGTCTTGCATCTTTTATTACTCTTTTGCAGTGATTGCTGGCGGTCCTGAAAGCAGCTTTAGTCTCAGTGCATCTATTATGTTGAAAAAAATGATTTCCGTGCGCGATGGCAGCAGCACATTCTGGGGAAAACCATGGCTGGCTGTTAGGTTTTTGTTGGAAATTTTGGATTGTATGAATCGGTCTATGCCTACAATTAACCATTCGACGAAGTCTGATACTATAGAGGACACATCCTTTTTAAACATGAAATGCAGAGGTAGATATGAACGTACAGAAGCTATCCCAGTCAGCCATACTGTATTGGTATACAGTACGGTGGAGAGGTACGTCTGAAGACTTAATAAATTTTATTTTTATCTTAACTGATACAACGGAGTAGCCGGAGGATCCCAGAGGAGATAGAACGGAACATGAACATGGTTCAGGGGAAGTTGAGAGAAAAAGGTCTAGAAGGCTTGCATACTGACCAGTAGTATCGGGCACATGGGTGGGCTCGCAAACAATCTGAGTGAGGTCATAGGCAATGGTAAAATCATGACAAAACCTCCCCTCATCATCTCTCTTATTTGAGTTGGTCAGCCATTCCACGTTATGGACATTGAAGTCACCGCAAATGTGAATGTTAGCCGAGGGATGAGCAGACAGAATATGGTCAATTTTCTCAGATATACTCTTAAAGATAGTAACTCCGTTGTTGTGGGGGCGATAGAGGGCAAATATAAATGCGGTGGTGTAAGCAAATGCAATCCAGAAGCACATATATAAGGTAAATTAGGGGTTTCTTTGGAGATATCTCTGCCACACGGGAAGCAATCTTTAATGTAGGCACATATTCCATGTCCATGGCAATCTTGGGGGTCAGATTTAGATGTTAAGTTAGAGTATCCTTTAATTATGAACTCATCTAGGGAAATGGTCGGCCCTATTCCAGTTTCGCTTAGAAAGACTATGTCCGGTTTTGTCTCCTGTAATTGGGTTTCAACCTCTGGAAGGTTGGAACGTAGACCCCTGATGTTGGAGAAGGAGACCTAGTAGTAAGGGGTCTATGTTGAAGGGTGGGGTTCTAGGTTTATTCCTGTTTTTTTTCTGGAGATATTTCATGTTGAGGTTTTGAGATTTGTGGAACAGGTCGGCATACTTGGTTAGAGTAGGATGGAAATGGAAAGTAAGAGAGAAAAACAGGAAATTTTTTTGTAGCACATGATAAGGTAAAACCGTAACAATTACCCACTATTATGGCATCGAGATGTCCCACCAGAGACTATTGCATGGTCCAGAATCCATTCACCAAAGCAGCCCCAGTACTTTGCACCTGCTGATAGGACAGCCTCCTTAGGCGTTAATCCAAGGTTCGGGTCCCTGACTATCAAGCGGATAACGTCAGCCCAAATGAAATGTTTATCTCCAGCACCCTTACTGGTGACATGACCACAAGGATAGACATAGAAACAGAAACATTTCCGACATCTCAGACTACTGTTACGAAGTACTACCGATCTGGAAAGCAGCTTTTTCTTCACCCTTTGTCAGAAAAATCACTCATTAGGAATGAGGACTGAGGGATAAAAAAGGAGAAGCGGAGTTACTGGAGCTGCCGATAACACATCCACTGTGCATTATCTACTCTCCATTAATAAAATAGGTAAAAGGGACTTATAAATATCTATTTCATAAGTCCATTGCTCCATTACCAATTTAGGACGATGTTTGAAGATCTCCCCTCCCATATTAATGCGTGGATGTTTTTGGCTTTATCTACTTCGAGTTAGAATGTTTAAGCTTCACCTTATAATTAAAATCCAATAATGGAACTTGTGAAGTCGGGTTATTTTGTATTAATTTAGATTTGAGGACCTCATTAAAAACTGGTTTAGAGTAATACTAGGCATATTTGACCAAAAAGATTTAAGAACAAAAAAAACAAAAAACAAAAAAACAAAAACAAAAGAAAAAGCAAACCAACAAGATACGTAAAGTTAAGATGTTCTGAGTTAAAGTCAAAGCTGCAATAAGAAAAAAAAACATATATATATTTGCAATACACAAATGTTAGCGGTATTAAGACAAAATAGATTTCAAAACTTATAGATAGAAAAATTGATTAACTTAGCTTTGGGTCTGGAGAGTCTGACCTGTCCTTCTTGAGGTCATATCGAAAAAGAAGGAAAAACTAGCAGACCTAACTGATTTTATTCTGAGTACTTAAAGGATATGGCGGAGGTTGGTGGGGGGCTTACTGCTTTCATTTTTTTAATTAAAAAAATTTTTTTTGTTATTTTGTTATTGAAAATTTTCTTTTGTTATTTTGTTATTGAAAATTTTCTTTTGTTATTTTGTTATTGAAAATGTTATAATAGGCTCAAATTTTTTTTTGAATTAATGGATGAACTTTTGTAGAGGTTCTATTGACTATAATTGTAATTATCGATACATATGATATATGATAAGACTAAAAAGGGTAATATGTACTAGTTATGTGTAGAACGTTCCAACTTACCATAACAATCGTCAAATTTTTGAGTTCCGACTTCTTGGGTTGTTTTAGTGTTTGGGCATTGCTCACAACTTGCTTGACCGCTCTTGCTCTGGTAATGTCCGACAGGGCAGTAGGAACAATTAAGTGTTCTTTTATTGTAGTAAGTACCAGGACCACATTGTACTGAAAAGAAAGTAGAAAAACAAAAGGTCAGAAGAATTAACGTTCTAAAAAAAACAAAATGATTCTAATTTACCAACAAATCATATTTTATGTTTTACACTTATAATCGGTCGACGACTTACAGTAGTGAGGTTCGCCGGTATATGAGTTCGTTTTAGGCGTTTCCGATCACAGAACGCCCAAGAAAGTTTAACAGCTATTCTGGTCACCCAAAACAGTTCTCCTAACACGATAGCTTGGCCTTAATTGTCTACATGGAGACAAAGGTGGTTGGTCACTTCAGGTTTCTTCACTCTCTTTCTCGGGAGTCCATGGGTAACGTAATCGATCACTTCAAAAAAATACCATTTTCATGCATTGTAAACCTTTATAGTGGTGGCACAATCACCATGTCACAAATAAGTAAGTTCGTCCTTCTTGTTTTAATGTGGTTACCATAAGCCTACTTATACGGTAGTAGAGGGAGGGATTCTGTCAGCGATAGCGTCAATACTATGAATTGTTTCTAGCAGCACATAGACATAGACACTGAGGCAACATTGTGCTTAGATTATTTTTACATTTATTAGACACTAGCGAGGGGTACCCGGCGTTGACCAGTTGTTTGGAGGTGTGTGTGTGTGTGGGGGGGGGGTTAAAAAAAAGTAAGTATGAGGATCGAACCCGAACCGTTGAGGCAAAATTGTGAAAAAAAAAAAGAAAAAAAAGTGCAAAGTTAACCATTGCCCCACCGCGACATGCTTACGGAAGCACGTTTGAATTTATTTAATTACTTAATGAGTTAATGAGGTCAAGTTTGAATGCGAGATTTCATTTACTGCTGAACGCTTTCCCCCCCCCCCAAGATGTTATAGGAAAAAGACTAACCCACATGCGGCGAGCGACAAATATTGAATATTTATCTTCCCGCAATCGAGCAAATTAAATAGACAGGCGAGCTTAGTTGTTTAGTGTGAGATATTACGATTTATATGTGATATAAAAAGTTTTAAAAAGTTGTGAACTGAACGACCGCTTCTCCGAAAGAAGACTTTTGTAGACACACAGAAAAAGCGAACACACATACATACATACATCTTCGCTTTTATATTTAGAGATGTTTTCTTTAAACAGCTTCCACAAAGAGACTCATCTGAAAACCTTAGTTTTATCTCTGTCTGCAAACGTGGGAAACGAATCTATTTTTGTGTAAGAACCATAATATGACAGGCGTACTCAACCAGAGTCTTGCGGCTCGCTAGAGGATCAACAGATGAGGAGCGATATTTAACAGCGGCACATTGCTCAGCTGTCAGGGGGCTTGAGACTTTTCTAATCCTCGAGATTCAACTTTGATTTCTTTAAAATCCTCATACATAAGCGTATATAAGTTTATATAAGGAGGTGACGGTTTGGAAACTGGAACTCTCATGTCCATTCTAGCCAATTGGTGATCGCTGCATTATATCTTCTTCTCTTTTGATTGATCCAGTACCAACCATACATAATCGCTCATCGAAGTAATTTTCTTTTGAGGTGTTTCTCATGTGGAGAAGGCTTTAGGAAGATGGCCTCAGGGTCAGGTACTGTCCTCGATTGTAAGATAAACAACGTTTCACTACTATTCTCTCGAAAAACATTATTTTATTAGCAAGACAATTATTATCGAATATTATTATCAATCCCAGATCCGCTAGCTGAAGCAATTTTTCCTTATGTTGTGTTGCGTCATCGACTTGGAAAAAATGGAATCAGCAAAGCAATCGAAAATTGTCCGGAATTATTCACATAATAAAAGTTCTAACTCAACTCTATTATAATCGTTATTAATGTAAAATTCGACCACCATAGGTGGTTTTGTGACACACTGTTTCTTCCATAGAAGATGAAACTATAATGTCAATTTAAAAATTATTCAGGCAAAAAGCAAAACAATATAATTTACAAACATACCCAACACCTTATTTTGGTATATAGGTTTCATTTTGGCTACATTATTCCAAACCAACTTCATTTTAAGTGGCCACATTAGTTAATGCTGCTTAGCCATCTCAAAAAGGTAATAATATTTGTAATATTTAATTGCTATGTGTAAGAGTAGATTTTACTTTCTCCCCACAGCAAGATGTGACACAAGGAAGGAAGATAAGGAGTGTCAAGTCAGTGCCTGAAAGAATGAGAACTGAACTAAAAAAAAATTGCCTAGACAACCCCAGGCAGTAAGCAATAAACTTACTCCACCCAAAAACTGGATTGCAAGGCCTGGAAGGGGTGAACCTCTTTAGCACTACCAAGGTGGCATACGTTAGTCCGACAGATACTGTGTTAGTTACATAGGCCATCACCTACTGGACTGATTGTCAATATCCTAGACTGGTATTTCTGTCCTGATCTTCAAGAAGGAGACCCACCCCGACTCAATAAAAATTGGGTGATGATATGCCTTCATAAATTTGGGCGATTCTATTTATAACCATGTGTGATAAGAATGAACCAATCAGATGCCAGAATGGCTTTATAAAATATACTGAATCTTGTAAAATTATCTAGGGTTCCCATGTCAGAATGAGAGGATTATTACATCTGTGCTGATGGCAAAGTGAATTAATTATTTGCTTGAAAATCTTTTTTAACAAGATTTATGCTTCCATTCTTTTTTGCTTGGAATTAAACTTTTTTCTTTTAAGAACGACTTTCCAATCAAAAACACTGATATCCGCTCATCAAGGATTATCTTAATTTCACAATTAATTTTAAATATAGATATTATCATATCAATGTTAGAATATATATATATATATATATATATATATATATATATATATATATATATATATATATATATATATGTGTGTGTGTGTGTGTAAAAGTGAAATTGTCTCTGTGTGTCCGTGTGTCTGTGTGTGTACATTTCCCTACCAAACTACTTTGTCAATTTTCAGTCTACACACTTGAGATTTGACATAAAGGTTTTTGAGATTTGGGAAAATCTTTTAAATCAGTTTTCGGCCAGAAATTTGGCTGTCAATGTTCGATGATTTGACCTTTGAAATCTCTACCAAACTCCCGTGCCAATTTTGGGTCTAAACACTTTAATTTTTAGATGTAAGTTCCTTAGACATGGATCAAACTTTTTAATTGGATTTGAGCCCAAAGCAATAAATGTTAAGGGGCCAAATTGAGTTTAAAGTTAAAAAAACATTTGACCTCTTCGATCTCTACGAAATAACACAGCTAATTTTTGGTCTAAACATTTGAAATTTTACATAAAGTGTATTTAGACATAGGACAACTTTTTAATTGGTGTGTGGCCGAAAAATTTGGAATCCTAGGGGGTCAAAGTTCCAAGGATTATGCCTTTGCTTTGTCTAGCAAACTATTCAGCCAATTTTGGGTGTAAACATAAAATAAAGCTTTTTAATCAGTTTATGGGCTAAAATTTGGCTGCTAAGAGGTCAACGTTTAAAGAGTTGACCATTGCAGTGTCTACCAAACTCCTCCGCCAATTTTGGGTATAAACACTTGACATTTGAGATGTAGGTTACCTGGACATGAGTCAAACTTTTTAATACATATACACATATACACATGGACAGTATATAGGGCTCGAGCAAAGCCGGGCTGAACTACTAGTATAATAATAAAAATAATGTGAGAATGTGTGTGTGATGATGACAATTCTAAACCTTTATATTCAACAAATTTTCAATCAACAGACTTAACATTTGGTATATAGGCAGTCAAACACGTGAAAAACTTTTTAATCGGTTTTCATAATGAAAGAAGGGCTACTAAGGGGTCAAAACTGAAAAATTAGTACATGGGGGGGTCATCGGATTTTTATCCGTTTGGCAACTGTTTCACGAATGTGCATGCATAAATGGTTCACATGACAGATTCCTTATGTTAAGAATAAGTAAGTTTGAAAACATTTTTTCATGAAAGTGTCAAGCTGGCCTAATTGTTATCGTACTTGGCTCACTGTCTTTAGTTTTTGGTTTCGATTTCAGCTCGAGTATTTATTTTTACTTACATAAAATGACCTGTTTAGAAATAACATAATACTCACATGCATTTGTCTCAGTTTCTGTATGAATTAAAATATAATATTGATGCATATTGTACGACCGGGCAATGTTGTGCTTTGATAATAAAATGGTAATTATTCAGTAACTCAATCGTGAAGTGATTTTACAAACACTAAAAAGCAAATGACTAGTGGATTCCAATGATGTGTAGCAGTTATGCTACACATCATTGGAATCCACTTTCTTCTTCACTTCCAAAAGGGGCTAAGTTTTACAGGATGATGTAAACTAAAAGGATTTTACACCAATAAAAATAAGTGAAAAAAGTAACACATATATGTGAAAGTATTAAACCAGTGCAAACTTATCAATTCTTATAAAACCTAACCAACACAATCAGTTTTCCCCAAAATTCTCAAACCGGCGACAGTACCAAAGGACCTCAACAGCATATATTCAACCTACCTCCGTGCTTTTGGGATCAAGGGAGGTAAGTCAAAAAAGAACTCAATGACTCACATCTCAGCTTGCTGTGTTTTCTTACAAACTAAGGATAATCAAGTAAACAGAAACGAAATGCTATCACTTTTCATGCACTAACAACATACACCATATAAACCATTGCACTAACAACATATACCATGTAAACCAATACACACACATACTCAAGGTCATGCTGCCAAATACCCACAAACGTAGGTTATTTACACATTCATATTCACACTATGAATATACTGACCTACACATTTCTAGTCTCTCGCTCCTTGACAAGGTTCAAAAGAGAGTTGCAAACCTGATAGGCCCTGAACTGGCATCTAAGCTTCAGCCTCTGTCCCATCGACGAAATGTTGCATCCCTCTGCCTTTTCTACAAGTATTTTAGTGGTGAATGCTCTGACGAACTGCAATCACTTGTGCCCCCACGACGCGAGCACCCTCGACAAACCCGACAGGCTACTAGATCCCACCCCCACACTGTAGAGGTCCCTAGATGTAAAAGATCTTTTTACTCCAATAGTTTCTTCCCCAGAACCGCAAGACTCTGGAATTCCATTCCAGGTCCCTGCTTCCCCAACAGTACTGACGTGCAGAAGTTCAAGTGCTGCTCAAATCCCTACATAGTACCCCAGTAGTTGTTGCCCCTGATAGTAGCCCCCTACACCAAAGTGGCAATTTGCCTTATTTGGGGTGAAAATGTAATAAAAAAAAAAAAAAAAAAAAAAGTCTTATGACAACTCAACTTTCTTCACCAAACACGTGTTTCCATAAGTTACTGAATATAAATTTTTTATGCTTATAGAATTGTTGATAGAAAATGTGTTTATGCTCAATCAACAACGCCAAAGCTGTCTGTTATTACAGTCATGGCTAGTTGGTTAATGACAATTACCTTTTGTTTGAACAAGTATCACAGTTCATGAATTTTCAAATGAAATCAATCAAGAAACGAAATCCCTATCTTCAAACAATGCTCACCTGGAATCATAGGGATTCAACGTCTCTATTCATTGCATCATAGGCCCTGAACCCAAAGCTGCAAAACCTTTGGGGCACCTGGCACAGTGGATAAAGGCTTTCAATCTCTATGGCTCCAGGTGAGCATTGCATAAAGATAGTTATATCAATAATATTCTAGCAGGCCAGGGGATTAGGTAGCCAGAAACAACTATGGAAGGCAGTAATTACTAGGGATACAGTTAGAAAACTCAGCATTTTTACACCCGTTGCACTTAATCTAGTAAAGAAGACCAGAGAATTAGTTGGCAGAAATGTGACGAAATAGCAACAACTATAAAGATGAGGATAACACTTATATAAAAAATGAATACACAAATTATGAAGTCTCATCCCCAAGAATTATATATATATATATATATATATATATATATATATATATATATATATATATATATGAGCAAACAGTTAATGAAATATGTTAAAAACACTTTGAAATGAGTTAAAAACATATTTAATCTGAAAAGGAAACACTAGATAAATGGATAGTCCTTAATCCGTGGAGTTTCGAAGAAATACTCTCCTTCTCATCAGAGTGTAGGAATTAGCAAAATGCGGGATAGGATTTTGCATGCAGAAGTATTTGATGAAACAACAAATAAATCAAAGATCTTACTTGAAAACAAAATAAGTTAAGCAGAGGGAATATGGTAAAGAAAAAGGTGATTACACATTAATGGATAGTCTGGTGGAAGATAAAAAAAATCCAGTGACGGTAAAATCCAAATGTAAAACTTCAAGAAAGTTAAAAGAATTTCCATTTGTACAAGTAAAATCCAAGGAAATCCCGTAATTGGAAGAAGATGGTCCATAATAATCCAAAGGCAGAAATCCATGGAATAATTCACAAAAATGTGTACAAGGAAAAAATAATATTAATAAAAGAAAAATAAGATATGCTTTTCACTCTACTTCCGAGACATAACTATAAATAAAAAAAATCTGGGAAGAGAAAGGAGAGAAAAAAATAATGATGAAGTTAAGTATGAAATATAAAATAAAGGGAAACAAAAGTCAAACTGACCTAGACAGGAAATGTTAAAGGCGCGAAAATATATATAGGGCAAAATAATATAGGTCAACTGAAATGTACAGGTCATCACTTAAAAAAAATGTCAGCAAGAATTGTTAAACTACATTAAAAGGAAAATAAAAATAAATAAATAAATATATAATAAATAAATAGAAAATAAATAAATAAATAAATAAATAAATGAAATATAATAAAAAGTAAAATATAAAATATAATATATAATATGAAATATTATTCCCTCCAAAATAGTCCTCATACAGACATAGTCCCACCATTTGTTGAACACTATGAACAAAATTCAAACTATTTTACTGATACAAATTAGCAAATTAATATTAATACCAGACCTCGAGCTTTTAATAAAGTACATACATATATCGGCGCTACTTCAACATTAATTAAGAAAAGAATATCAAACCACATTTCTTCTTTTAACAACCATAATTCTAATAATAACCAAGGAACTTCTCTAACCACTTTAATTAAAAAACTTAACTCTAACAATACTCCCTTCTCAATCAAATGCACTATTATAAAAAAAAAAGTTAAGCCTTATACTCCAGGCTCTAAGTCATATCGCCTCTGCACAACCGAAGCTATATATAATTACTTCCCCTCTAAGTAACAATATAATAAATTCTAAAAATGAACTGATCTCTTTATGTAAACATAAGTCCAAATTTAATTATGGCAATTTTGAAATTACATAGTTATCCCTTTATATAGATATAAAATATTTTTTCTTTAACTTTATCGTTTTTCGACATACTTCTTAATACTTTATAATTTAATAATCCTTTATTTTAATTCTTTATCTCTTCTTTGCATGGCCGTTTTTTATCTGCATTTTCTGTTTTATTCTTTAAACTTTCCTATCTATCTAATATATTAATCTACCCACACTTTCATATCTTGTATGTATATTTACTTAAATCTTACTATATGAATTTACTTACTTTTTTTTCCTTAAATTGCAGATACCGGCCATTTTCTCCCCTTAAATAATTTTTATTTTTATTTTTTATTTTTATTCCTATTTTACTTTATTTTTATATTATATATTATATTTTATATTTTACTTTTTTATTATATTTCATTTTTTATTTATTTATTTTCTATTTATTTATTATATATTTATTTATTTATTTATTTATTCATTTATTTTTATTTTCCTTTTAATGTAGTTTAACAATTCTTGCTGACATTTTTTTAAGTGATGACCTGTACATTTCAGTTGACCTATATTATTTTGCCCTATATATATTTTCGCGCCTTTAACATTTCCTGTCTGGGTCAGTTTGACTTTTGTTTCCCTTTATTTTATATTTCATACTTAACTTCATCATTATTTTTTTCTCTCCTTTCTCTTCCCAGATTTTTTTTATTTATAGTTATGTCTCGGAAGTAGAGTGAAAAGCACATCTTATTTTTCTTTTATTAATATTATTTTTTCCTTGTACACATTTTTGTGAATTATTCCATGGATTTCTGCCTTTGGATTATTATGGACCATCTTCTTCCAATTACGGGATTTCCTTGGATTTTACTTGTACAAATGGAAATTCTTTTAACTTTCTTGAAGTTTTACATTTGGATTTTACCGTCACTGGATTTTTTATCTTCCACCAGACTATCCATTAATGTGTAATCACCTTTTTCTTTACCATATTCCCTCTGCTTAACTTTGACTTATTTGTTGTTTCATCAAATACTTCTGTGTGCAAAATCCGATCCCGCATTTTGCTAATTCCTACACTCTGATGAGAAGGAGAGTATTTCTTCGAAACTCCGCGGATTAAGGACTATCCATTTATCTAGTGTTTCTTTTTCAGATTAAATATGTTTTTAACTCATTTCAAAGTGTTTTTTAACATATTTCATTAACTGTTTGCTCATATTATAAGCTCTATTTCCTATTTGGTATTATCGAGCTTTTATATCTGGCTGAGATAATTTTATAAATATTAATTATTTAATATTTATAATTTACTTTAATTTTACCATCTTGGATCATTTTGGTAAATTCAATTGTAATTTTCATTTTATATATATATATATATATATATATATATATATATATATATATATATATATATATATATATATATAATTCTTTTAATTTGTTGTAGAAGACGAGCTCTTGCTTTGAATATTTTATGAGGAGGAACCAAAGATAAGAGTTTAGTAAAATGCTACATATTAGGGACCATACATCAATGGCGATTACGTTAGTTGGTATGAATTTTAACATGGGTCACTCTCAGTACATGTCATGATAACCTAAATTTGCAAAACTGAATCGTTCCCAGAGATTGGTGACATAAAATAGAGGCAGGAGTCAACGGACCAAATGATAGACAAAACAGATTCAAGCAATGATGTATGGTGTCATGTCTTTTTAGTGGAGAGAAAAAACGTTTTTCAAATTAATATTTCCGTAGAAACTGCGAATGAAACACTGTCAATAATATAAAAGTTTGATAAACGAAGCAGAATGTTATCTCGAGGTCTCTGTCCATGTGTGGTCACTCATTTCAGCTAAGTTGGAAAGTTCAATAAAAAAAAGTAAATAATTAGCTAAGAGAATATTAGTCTATCTCTCCTGAATCAATTGTCTCCAAATAAAACCTTGAAGAAAACTCACAGCAAACGTCTCCTTGTGGGGCCATCTGTCATCATGAAAAGAAGCTTATTACTATAGCAACGACTAGTCGAAACGACGACAACAAAAAGAAAAAAAGAGATCCACGTATAAACCCCCTCTACATATGTATAAAGAAGTTTTTCATTTGTGATTGAAACGAATATCTTTCATAGAAATAATAATAGAATAGGGGAAAACTATCCAAACGCAGTAACTATTGTAAATGATTAGTTTTGTTTAGTTCTACTTAGATTTTCGGAAGGAGAAATGGTGTGATAATAGAGTACATGGATGCCATCACTGCATCAGTCAAACTCCCACCAGCCTCTTTTTTTACGAAGAAGAATTTAACTTACCACATATATTGTTGACAAGTGCGTAACCAAATAGACACATTGGTATAGTAATCACATTGATGCTGTCCGTTTCCAATTTTCCTAATGTTTGTTGTTCAATCTTTCAAATTAAAAAAGAAGAAACGCCATAAAAAAAATAGATTTCATTAAAATACGTTATAAATATTAGTAAAACGTGATCTTCATCTTGTTATCAAAGTCAAACTTTCTTAACAAATTTAGTTTTTAGCTTTTGGTTCTGAGGTGGTTGGAACTAAATGATGTTTCTCTTCCTTCTATTACATAATAATTATATTTAATAGTGTTATTATAATTTTAATTAATATTTAATTATAATTTTAATCAATAATTTAATTAAAATGACAATCAGTATAATTATTATTATGTTAACTATATTATTTTTATTATTATAATTATTATTATTATTATTATTATCAATATTTTAATTTGAATTTTGCTTAAAATTCTTATAATTTTATTGTAATTTTAATAATAAAAATATTTTCACAATTTAAACTAATATCTCTATTTTAATTATGTTATAAGTGTAATCAACATTTCATTACTATTAGATTAACTATTTTATTATAATTATAATAAATATTATTATTTAAGTTATAATACAATGTTATTTTATTAATAATCATTATTTATATCGTAATTGTAATAAATATTATTATAATAAATATTTTCATACTACTCATGATCAATATTTTTATTATAATTAGAATAAAAATAATTATTATAGTTATAATAATTATTATTACTATTATAATTTTCATTATCACAAGTATGATCAATATTATTATAATAACTATAATGAAGATTGTTATTATAATTTTAATTAATATTTTTATTATACTTATAATCAATATTTTATTATATTTATAGGCAATATTTTTATTATAATTATATAGAATATTTTCACCCTAATTATAATCAATAGTTTTATTACATTACAAGCAATATATTTATCATTGTAATTAATATTTTTATATTATAATCAATATTTTTTATTATCATCTATATTTTTATAATTATAATCAAGTTTTATAATTGTAATCAATATGTTTATAATTGTAATCAATCTTTTTGTTATTATAATCAATATTTTTATAATTGTAATCAATATTTTTATAATTGTAATCAATATTTTTATAATTGTAATCAATATGTTTATAATTGTAATCAATCTTTTTATAATTATAATCAATATTTTTATAATTGTAATCAATATTTTTATAATTGTAATCAATATTTTTATAATTGTAATCAATAGTTTAATTATTGTACTATATATTGTTATAACTTTAATCAATATTTTTATAATTCTAATTAATCCTTTAATGATTATAATCAACAATTTCATTATTGTAATTAAGATTTTTATTGTAACGAATATTTTTATAATTATAATCAATATATTTAATATACTTACAATCACTGCATTTATAATTGTAATCAATATTTTTATAAATATAATCAATATATTTATAGCTATAATCAATATTTTTATAATTGTACTCGATATTTTTATAAGTCTTGTTATAGCTATTAAAAGCTAAAGGTAGGAGAATTCTTATAAAGGAAGTAAGAGTTATTGCCCTTATATAGATGAAAAAAAGACTAGTGAGCGACCAGGGAGAATGGACAAAATGTATAGACAGACAGGCAGAGAGACATGTAGCCTTTTATATATTAGATAAAGAGAGCAAATTCTTATATATATATATATATATATATATATATATATATATATATATACACACACACACACACACACACAGATTAGATTAAGAAAAAAGATCTTGCGGAATTTTTAATTTCGATTGCAAACGATGTATTTTCAAAAAAGTTTTCGTTACCATACCTTTAATTTGTATATAATTTTAAAGAGAGTTTTTGCTCTATCTAATCGGTTAAATTACAATCGTTTAAAAACAATTATGTCTTCTTTTCAGAACGTTGAATAAAAAATGGGGGGAAAAAAGCAAATTCGCACAATTTTCTTATTTCAATTCAAACTAAGCCGAAAAGTTGCTGAAACAGCTTGCTATATTAACGAAGCGTTAGGCACAGGCACCACAACCGAACGCAGAGCACAATGGTGGTTTAAGAAATTTCGTGGCGGTCGCGACTAGAGTCTTGAAGAAGATGAGCGCAGTGATCGACTATCGGATGCTTACAGCTATCAATCAAGAGCCTTAGACGAGGTCAATCCACGCACAACTTCCTTCTGAATCAGACGTAATGTATACGACGATTTCCAACCACCTGAAAGAGATTGGAAAGACAAAAAGACTTCATAAATGGTTGCCTGACAAATTGAACGACAACCAAATGTAACACTGTTATGAAATGTCATCTTCTCTTCTTTTACCCAAAAAGAACGACTCGTTTCTCGGGCTGTGACTTGCAATGAAAAGTGTGTTCTTTACGACAACCGGCGACGCTCAGCTCAGTAGTTAGAGTCGAACAAAGCTCCATGGCACCTCCCGAAAGGTAATTTTTTTTTTTTTAAATAAAATTATCGTTGCTGTCCGGATTCGAAACTGGGAACCGAAATAGATTTGCTTTAATAACTCGGCCATGACAACCATGAATTTTGATAACGTCCCTATTAGATAATAATTTCCGGTTAAGTTATAATCAGTTTTGAATGTCGATTGTGAGGCATAAAAATTGTTCCGAACATCCCCTACGATGTTATTAGTAACGTGTTTATTATTTTACATGTATAGAAAATAAATTTTCTAAAATACAATTTAAGATAACTATGACTTACATTAAAAAAAAAGTTAAATTTTGCTGGGAAATGTGAAACAAATTAAAAGAAAATTTATCTCTGAACAAAGTTAAAGAACCTGACACCATCTTTGATTCCGTGTACATGTTATTTTCCTTGATTACATCATGAATTATTGTCAATACAAACGCTTGTAATACAATTGACAACTGACGTATATGAATAAAATGTATCTTATTAATCTTTGTTCTTGTGTCTATGGATAGAATAAGAGTAGAAAGAGTACATCCCAGTTCGCGAGCAAAATCTTATCAACCCCTATTTATGACAACAAATGAAAAACTGATTAGGATTGACTATTAAAATTGATTCAATATATTATGATGTTTTATGGTTTCTAAACAAAAAGGCCTAGATCTCTGACGATGTATAATACTTTTATCTACCTGTTGTCATTAAAGCGACGTGAACCCAAGAAATAAAGGAAATGTTACAGAAGATCTGTTAGCGCAATAGCATGTTTACTTACTGTCTTGTAGACATTTTGGAGCAATACAATCTTTTTTATTTCCTCATCTGTAGAAACGTCGACGCCATCACTTTTTCTTTTTATCGTCGTTCTTTAAAATATAAAAAAATCAAAAAAAATCAATCAGTCGCATATAAAAAGCAGAAAAATACATGCATACTGTTAAACTCATATTCCATGCTATTGCTGGCAAATGCCACGAGAAATATCAAAGTCACAAGTGTGAGAAAATAGTTTTAAAAATTGTGATGTGGTCTCTGGCCATTTTGAACAATGCCACCTTCTTTGGGTATTGTCAAGAACTACACTGACATTTTATATAAAATTAGGTATAAAATAATCTTACGACAGAGGAAGAAAATAAAAGACATATAAGCAGGGCATGCATTCATATTAAACAAGCAATTAATGAAATATGAGAGAATAAAAGGATCACTAATTAGCAACTGAAGAAAGCTAGTATGTGAGTCATTAAGTCTTTTCTGACTGCCCAGGTCCAAAAGCACGGGAGAGGATTATCAGACGTTTTTGGATTTTCTGCATGTGGCTTGCTAGTGAAGTCTGGAGAAAAACTGATATTGTTAAACAGGTCTTAGTTTACACTGGCTTATTACTTTCACATAGATGTGTTACTTTTGGGAGGTTGAAATGATTTTCATTGATTAAAAATTCTTAAACACTTCTCCGTGAAACTTACTTATTTTTGGCAGTAACAAAGACAGGGGATTCAATTCAAATGAATTAAGATGAAACGAAGAAATATTATATAGAACTCTGTGCGGAGATGCCAACTAACCTAAACGATTATAATTATCATTGTTACTGATGTTTTGAAAAAGAGTGTTTCAAAAATATGTATCGAGGCGAATTAGGTAATTTACATTTAAAATATTTACAGTAGAAATGTGTAATGTTAACACATAAACATTATAAATTATGTAAAAACATCAGGTGATCTTAATGCTCCGTGTATCAATGATATAATGAATGGGGATAGATTTTGAGATATATACAGTTGTTAGTTAGAGTCTGGAGTCAGATTGGGAAAGTTAGAAAAGTTAGAACGGAAGATATCGTCTCCGTGTTTGGAAGCTGAAGAAAACAAGACCGTAACATGATGTAGAACTTACAATGTCTTGCAGCTCTGATGGAGAGTCAAGAATAAAGTTTATGTGAAATGAAGTTGGTATTTGGCGTTTCTTCGAAAAGAGACATTTGTTTTAGGACTAAGAAAAAGAAAACAGAAGCGTGAGCGACCTATTCGTCCCTATAAAAAAGGTATGTTTTCATGCGGACCATGCAGACTAAGATGTCATTCATTGTTATGAAAGACTGTCCCATGTACGTTTGTTTGTTACGATGTGAATAGAATTATATGTGAAACATCCACACATACATACAACTAGAGGAACATTTTAAATGCAAGACGTTCATACACGTACTTATACATTTGTTATATACATATTAGACGTAATCAGTCGTATGAACACATAAATTTAGAACAGAAAGAGTATAGCAATTGGAGCCATTGTCTTTTTCGTGTTTGTAGGAATCACTTCGCAATCCATTCGCCACACAACTCATATGAAGTTGGAAAAAATAGGGCAGTAGATTTCACTGAAATAGATAACATGTCTCATGTAAAAATGTTTGGCATTTTCATAAATTTATGGCTGCAACGAGATGACCTTGCAACAAAATTTGATCAAAGTCTTAGAAATGACATGCATTGATAAAATGTCACCATAATATTGTGAGATTAAAAAAGGATTCTTCGATTAGTCAGAACAAATAATTGAATGAATGCAAAAACAAGAGCAAACAGAAAAATGTAAATTTTGTTATTTAATTCTTCATTGAGTTGTCATTTATTTCTTTGTCGAAATATGTCATCATTTTGTCACTGCTTCATATCTTCTTATTTAATTCATGTAAAAACAATTGGCGGAAGACATGATTTCAGAAATGGAGGTTTATTAAGAAGAAATATTAAAGAAGTTACGATTATAATTTACACCTAATGCACATTAAAGCATTAAGTAAGTATGAGACGGATAGAATTTTAACCTGAGGTAATTATTTGAGAGCCAGATAGATAGGTAAAGAGATATCAATGCTTATGACCACATGCGAGATTCAACAGTTATTTTATATTTAAAGCATTATTTCATTGATAAGCTATGTCAAAATGCGAAACTGGTCTTTTTACAATCGTTGTTCGCCATTTTGGTGCCATATGATATCAAATCCGTTGGGCTCCACTTTTTTACTCATTTTCAAACCAAACAAGGAATGTTGCCACTTAGAATGCAAGGCGCTACTATCTGGGGCCATGTTTAACAGGGGACTGAACGAAGTTGAGCAGCAAGATGTCGATTCACATCATATTTTGAAGGTTAATACAATCATGGAAGCAGGAAACAAAGAGGGAATTCCAAAGTCGAGCTGTCCGAGGGGGAAAGGTATTAGATTAGAAGGCTTTCCGGTATCTAAAGATCTCAACAATAAAGGGATGGGAGTGTGTTGCTTATCAGGTTCATCAGGAGTATGTATGTCAAGGAAGCATCAAAACAAAGGGACACAATATCCTTGGCTGATAGTGCAGAATCTATTACATTTGAGACTCTTTTTTGACTTTTTCTAAAGGTGAAATAATACTGGTAGATGCTCCAGCTCAACAATACACAATATTACTCTGAATCTTGCCTTCTCTGACCTCACCCATCAACCCCTGATGCCAGGTTATTCTCGAATACACTCTATCAAATTTATTTGTTTTATACATGGACAAAGTTGCTTCTACTCGTACCCATTCACCTACACTAAAATATCTACTCATCAACTTACACACCTTCAATCCGGACGTCATCAGAATCGATTTTTTAAGCATGACAATAATATACAACAAATAAAGGATACAACAATTGAATTTCCACAGGTCCTGCTAGTATTTGATTTTGACCATTATTAATTTTGTACATAAATGATTTTATACATATTTTTGTGCTTGTGTAATATAATGAGATTTAAAACATATGCATTTCAATTAGAAAACGCTATTGTATACTTATGTTTTATGTCATATGTAGTAAAAATTACAAAAAATGACCAAGTAGATGTACTAGATCTATTTTATTTTTACAAAAAATCATAGATATTGGCTGCCCAACATTTTCTCTTTTGAAATGTTGGATTCTCATTGAATGCAGAGAAAGGAAGGGAGATAAGATAAAATGATAGATCGCAGTTACCTCTCGTAAATTTTAAGAATTCTTCCACATTAAAACATGCGATAAAACTCTATAATTAGAAAAAACATTTTTTTAGCAATTATTTTTCTACTGGATCATTATTCGTAATTAAAAAAAAAAAATCTCAATTTCATGAATATGTGTTAATGTTTTCACTTAAAATGTGTTTGTTTTAAAGCTCACCAATCTACACAAACATCGAAATTATTTTTGTTGATAAACGTAAAATGACAAAATCTAATTAAGGCTTTCGTTTTTTTACTTGCTATTATTTTTCTACTTGATTTTTTAATTTATACTTATTTTATTTTAATTATTTTCCCATTCGATCATTTTTCGCAACTTTTTTTAATTTATGCTAATTTCGGCATGCCACGCAAGTACGTAATTGTGTTTTTAACTGAAATGCATTTGTTTGAAATTGTATTACACTTCAGAAGTACCTTTTTCAATTAATATTAATTATAGGGTGGATTTATTAATTAATACCCAGATTAATTGCTATACTTACGCTGTATGTGGAATGATAATAACCATCGCAATGTATTTCGTGTTATCGCATGTAGGATTATACTGGATACTTGAACAACTGCCGTGACAGAATCCTATGTAATTACTGATGTACTTGTTGGTGATTTCCTTTACTTTAGTACTGACGTCATCCAGCACTGAAGGTTTATTACAAAATACGCTTGCCAGAGCATACGTGAAGGAAACATGGATTTGAAGTGAATAGTGATCTACATCTAAAATAAAAAAATAAAATCAATATTTAAAAAAAAATTTTTTACATGAGGATTGATTATTCATATTATCTGGATTCTTCGGACTACTGTTCTCATTTTGAGTGTCATTTCCACAATGTTTCGGTTGATGTAACCTCCAACCTTCTTCATGTGTATTTTGTTGAACTCTGGATTTTTTTGTCGGACTCGAGAATCTTTTTGTCTAACGAGAATATGCACGGAATTTTGAATGGAACTCTTTATTTTATCCATTTTTATGAAAATGCAATGGCGAATTACTTATGGTTTCTACCTGATCATGGCTGATTGAACAAGAGCCCTGTGAATCAAATAAAAGTTCTGTAAGAAATTCTGTGTAAATTCTAAAATATTCGGAGGTTACATGGACTGAACTATTGTGAAAATAACGATTAAGTTGAGAACATTAGTCCGAAGAATCCAAACAATGTTTCAAATTTTCTTTCTATCACTTTAATTACTTCCGAATTAGGATGCATCGTTAGCTTCTCGGTGGATCTCGATTTCTTCCTCTTCACTGCCATCACTGCACACTGGCAGGGTCAAACGACGCAGGTCTAGGATATGCCAGGGAACGCCATGCACCATCACGTTTTTCTTTGACTGCGTTCCCATTACGCCCCCCCCCTTCCCCAGCGAGTGGTACATTTTGCATTGGGGGGCTTCACCCACACCTCCTCACCCACTTTAATGGTAGCTTCTTCACCCTCAATTCCTGCCATTTTGTTGCACAGATGCCGCCACTTATATGCAAAGATGGCTCTATGAGACACAGTTGTCTCATCTTGTCTGGTTTTCGGTGAGATGTTGTACCAAAACACCGACCCTCTCTCCAAAACTATTTCTTCGATGACCCCTCTGATCGCCCATGCAGCTTCTGCCTTGATCCCTCTCCAGATGGCAAACTTCCCCGGTCCACAGTCGACATCGACAGATACAGCTTATGGCGATAATGGGTCACATCAATGGCCAATCGCTTCCAGTCCTCCACAATGTGTAACTCTCCTGCTTCGTGTCTCGACGGTCTGGGGTCTATCGATTGGCACTCCTGACAGTGCTCCACTATCTCCCTGACCTCCTCCTTGGTGGTTTCCGGTTAAATCCCTCTTGGCAGGAATAACGTCCGTTCTTGACCAAAGTGATGCATTTCATGTAACTCTTTAACTTCCTCCCCTCCACAGCATACCGAGGAAACCTCCTTTCCCTCTTGTAGCCAAGCCTTCTTTACCCGTGCCATCGAATCTGCCTTTTCCTCTTCTGATGGCACCAGCACAACAGATACCCTCAACTGGAATTCTGCTACCAGATCTGCGAGTGCTCTGAGTCTGCGTTTCATCAGCATTTCTGCAGCACCTCTAGTCCTAACTCTCTTATTACCAGTTACTGCTGACCTGATCCATGAAACTACCGTTGCCGAATTGGATTTGATTTAAATTATTTTCAATCCCCACTTCAGGGCCAGATTGATTCCTTTCATAGCGGCCTCCAGTTCGGCTACGTTGATATGGGAATAGTCGTTTTTCTTTCTTAGCCATGCCGCATCTTCCACAGTTACACCTCACATCACTAATATGATGCCCAATGCAAGGCTGCTGGCATCGTACCAAATCACACCCGCGTCTCCGCCGCTAAAATACTATTCCCCCTTCATAGGGTTCTCTTTCGTCACTCTCTTGCAGCATGTTTGTGACCTCCTCCGTCACACATTCCTCTCAGCCAGTTTGTCTTTAATAAAGCTGCATGCTATCCTGAGCCAGCCGGCGATTGGATAGTGTCTCACCAGTCTCCCGCAGACCGAGAAGAGTTCTTGTTTTGTCAGGTCAGTTCCGACTTTGGATATCACATTCCCTCGTCTAAAGACAAGGTTTCCTTTTCCATCTCCTCATAGTTTCAACCCAAACACCGCTCCTCCATCCAGGGACCCTGCCGGTTTTGCAGTCAACCCATATCTCTCGAAATGGCCCCTCACTTTCTCCACTGTCACCTCTGCTTTCTCCACAAGAATGTCGTCAATGTAAGTCTTTACTCAGCACCATCTTCACGGCCATCATAATTTTGGGGGCTGAGCTCAGCTCAAAGCCTAACCTCGTCAGGCGATACATCTTCCCCTTGTACTGGACAAGGTGATGTTGCCAGAGTTTTTCATCTACATGGATCTGCAGATAGGTTGACTTCAGCTCGACAATCTTAGTGGCCCGCTCCATCCTCCTCCATTTCCTTATGGCCTCTTTGCATACGTCAATCCCCTTTCTTTGTTTTATTTTACTTTTTTTAGTTTGAAGAGATCAAGGGGCTCCCTCCTGGGGCTAACACTTGATTCTATTACAGTTTAAATTTATATCCGAGGGCTCTTTTAAGAATAGACACTGTTCCCTTTATGGCTGCTCTCTGTATTTACTTGCAGCTTGGTTTTCCAGGGATTGCTTCTAAGTATTTCTGACGTCGATAACGAGTGCAGTCCTTTTGGGCTTGTTCCATATTACTATATCTTGCTTGATGGCCTTGTCTTTTATGTATCTGCCCGCCTGTATATCTTTGTCGTAAAACACTGTCACTTTTTCATTTGATGTTATCGGTGGTGGTTCATGTTCCCAGATGTTCAACAACCTATCTATTTGCATCTCTCCACAGATCGTCCAATGTAAGTATCTACATACTTTGTTGTGGCGGGCAGTGTAATAACCATCGGCTAGAAGGATCTTGCATCCAGACATTAGGTGGCTTGGGCTTTCAACAGTAAAGTGACAGAATCTGCATTGGTCGGTTTTTTGTTAACCAGCCATTTTCTTAAATCCATTTGTGAGTAAGCCTTGGTCTTGTGCAGCTATAATTAATCGTTCTTCATCAAATGGAAATTTGTCACTTTTAGGCCATTGTAGTGAAGCCTCTTTTTCAATGTAGTTCTGGATCAGTTCGTCCATAAACCTGCCTGCTTTCTTATGTTGTTGCCGTCTTTCTAGTCTTGTCTTCAGTTCCCTTTTTGTATACTCCTTTCTCTTCTTTCGGGCGATTAGGGTGGCTGGGTTGTCATATTCTTCTTTTGTGTTCTATCCAGTGTGTTACCACTGAAACTTTCACCAAGCTTTGTAGTTGACGTCTGCTAAGGCAAACATTTGGTATGATGTTCATTCACCATTTTTATTTTTGGATCAGAAGAACATTTGGTATATTGGCCTATGCTTACCATTGAAGCTCGGTATGCGTAGTTAATTTCAGTGAGACCTAAACCACCTGCTTTCCGTGGTAAGTACAGCCTGCCCATGCACTGATGTTTGTAAATGACTTTATGAAGGGCTAGCATTTATCGAGTTTTTACGTCAAGATTATTGATGCAGTTTTGTGGCCAATTGATTATGCCAAATCCATAAGAGACAACGGGTATTGCCAATTAATTAATGGCAGTAATTTTGTTTTTCGGTGATAGTTCTTATGAGAGAATTTTTTTTAAGTCGCTTGAAGTATTCTCCCTGCACTTTTTCTTTCATCTTTCCATGTTCAAGAGTCTCATTCTCCTCTACTCCCAGGTATTTATAGACAGCATCTTCTTCAAGGTCTTCAATAGAGCCATTGTCAAGATTAAGATGTTCTGATGCTGTACACCATCTGGCCATTTGTTTTTGAAGGTATGATGTAATATCAGTGTGCACATTGTACAGCTCCAAACAGCAAAGTATCCAGGAATGAGCTATACTGTCAAAGGCCTTTTTGTGATCAATCCAGGTCATTGACAGATTTCTTTGTCTTCTGCAGTCTTCTAATATTGTTCTCTTTACAAGGAGTTGGTATTTTGTGCCAAGCTTTTTCCTCATACACCCCCTCTGCTCACTTTCGAGGTAATCACCAGCAATCAGATGGTCGTATGTTGCATCAGCGATTATCCCTGTTAGGAGCTTGTAGGTTGTTGTGAGGCAGCAGATTGGTCTATATTTGCTAGCCATGTGGGTGTCTGTGGTGTAAATGAAGAAAAAAGAAACAAGAACGACCGACCGCGTTTTTGTGTGGCTTACCTCGTGTTCATAATGAAGAAGAAAGAAACAAAAATGGCTGCCCTGTTTCTTTATATGCCTACAGGGTGACCACGAGGTATGCAAATGAGATGCTCCTGATTGGAGATAAAAGAGGAGTGATTTGGGGAAGGAAGGCATTCTGAAGTTAGATTGCGAGCAGAGAAGTTGTATTTGTAGAAGAGAAAAGTCGGATTCGGGGAGAGAACAGCTAAAGTTGCAGAAGTTTGTTTTGGAGTGGAGAGAAGACGCGTCAAGTGGCAACCAGAAAGTGAAAGTTCGGACAGCAGTGTCACGCAAGCGACAAGCTATTTCGGCGCATCAAGCAAATTAACATGGCTGAGTGGAGACTGAGCACCCTAATGTTGAGACCCTTTACTGGGGAGGGTGACCTGATTAAGTGGCTGGAGAAATTAAAAATGGTGGCGAAGCTGCAAAAGATAGAAGATGTGGTCACCCTGCTGCCGCTATACTTAGAGGGGGAAGCCCTCACGATTTACCAGCAGATGCGAGATGAAGACAAGGAAGACCTTGCCTTAGTGGAGCAAAGGCTGAAATTGGCCTTCGCTGAGGGCCCATTTGAAGCACTTGGCAAGCTGTCAAGTTTGAGGTGGACCGGCGAGTCCGTTGACGTCTTTGCGGCAGAGATCAGGAGACTGGCAGGGTTGGCTGGTTACGTGGGGAGGAGCCTGGAGATGATGGTAAAGCTGTACCTAGTGAACGGCTTCCCAGAGGAAATCTCTGCGAACATGCAGAGAATCACGGGGATCCATTCTATGGAAGTGGACGATCTCTTGGTCCACGCCAGAGTCCTAGTGAAAAATGTTAAAAGCCCAATCGTGGCTGCAGCTGTGAGTGGAAATATGTGCATGAGGCCTCACTTGAATGAGAGGCAGCCAGCGAGGCGACAAGAGGGAAGACCTGCCATCAAGTGTTTCCGGTGCCAGGGTCCTCATCTGATCAAGGACTGCAAAGAGCTGAGACCAGAGATCACGTGCTACCGATGTGGACGTGGGGCATATTAGCCGCTATTGTGTTGCTGCACGGGACCAGGGAAACGAGTGAAGGGGAGTTATTGCGCCAGTGGTTACCCCTTCTGTGTGGAAATGGCGCATGATGGAACATTGCCTGGGTTACCGGTGGTAGTCAATGGGAAGAGAGCCATAGCCCTTGTCGACACAGGCTGCACTACAATGTTGTTAGCGACGAATGTCGCGAGGTCATGGAGCGGAACCAGGATTATTAGGACCGTGGATGGCAGGGATGTGAAATGCCTAGGAGAGACGACAGCGGAAGTAACGGTGCAGGGGGTGCCCATTGAACTGCAAGCCCTAGTGTTGAATCATCTGGTCGGTGGTGTCGACGTGATTATAGGTATGAGTGCAATTAACCGACAGGGGGGCGCTACGTTAAGAGGGCGACAAGTGATGTTTGGACGTCTCGGCGCAGTGGGGATGGCAGGAGTGGAAGGTGATAGAACCGTCAGAACCCCAAAACCGGAGGTTTGCTGCATTGAGGACAAAGATTTCCTGGCGAAGTTTGATGGCGTGAGGTGGACGGTGGAATGGAAATGGATCTCCGGGCCCCCAGAACTACAGAATAAGGTGGGCTGCTACGAAAACACCCTGCGAGGAGAAATAAGAAAAGGATTCGAGGAAGAAGTGGAGAGGTGGATAAAAGAAGGAATTCTGAAACCGTGGACAGGGGAAGAAAAAGGAGTGTTGCCACTACTGGCGGTTGTTCAGCCTACCAAAAACAAGATTAGGCCCGTGCTGGATTTTAGGGAATTGAACAGACACGTAGCCTGCCACACTGGAACGGGGATCGACGTATGTGAGGAGGTCATGAGGAAATGGAGAATGCTGGGGCGGGCCACTAAGATTGTCGATCTGAAATCGGCATATCTGCAGATCCATGTAGATGAAAAACTCTGGCAGTACCAACTGGTCCGGTACAAGGGGCGGGTGTATTGTCTGACGAGGTTAGGCTTTGGGCTGAGTTCAGCCCCCAAAATTATGACTGCCGTGCTGAAGACAGTGCTGAGCAAAGACTGTACAGTGGAGGAGGCCACTAGTTCGTACATTGACGACATCCTGGTGGAGGAGGCAAAGAAAGTAAGAAGCCATGTCGAGAAGTATGGGTTAACTGCAAAACTGGCGGTCTAGATGGAGGAGCGGTGCTGGGGTTGAAACTAAGGCGAGATGGAAAAGAAAGCCTTGTCTTCGAACGAGGGAATGCAATACCCGAAGTCGGATCTGAGCTGACGAGGCGAGAACTCTTCTCAGTCTGCGGGAGGCTGGTCGGGCACTATCCTATCGCTGGCTGGCTCAGGATAGCATGCAGCTTTATTAAACGACAAACAGGTTATGATGGCTGGGAGGGCCGTGTGACGAAGGAGGTCATAAACATGCTGCAAGAAGTCATTGCGAAAGTGAGGAATGAGGACCCAGTGAAAGGGAAATGGTATGTCAGCGGCGAAGACGCGGGTGTGGTTTGGTGCGATGCCAGTAACCTGGCGTTGGGCGTCGTACTAGAGATAGGAGGTGTAACTGTGGAGGATGCGGCGTGGCTAAGAAAAAACAACGACTTCTCCAATATCAACGTAGCAGAACTAGATGCCGCTATAAAAGGAATCAATCTGGCCATGAAATGGGGATTGAAAATAATTGAAGTCAAAACCGATTCGGCAATGGTAGCGTCGTTGATTCGGTCGGCAGTAACTGGCGATAAGAGAGTTAAGACCAGGGGTGCTGCGGAAATGCTGATCAAGCGCAGACTCGGAGCGCTCACCGACCTGATAGCGGAATTCCAGTTGAGAGTATCTGTTGTGTTGGTCCCGTCAGAAAAAAACAAGGCGGATTCAATGACACGCGTGAAGAAGGCCTGGCTGCAGGAGGGAAAGGAGGTCTCCTCGGTATGCTGTGCAGGGGAAGAAGTCAAAGAGTCACACGAAATGCACCACTTTGGTTGAGAACGAACGTTATTCCTAGCCAGAGAGGTTTACCCGGAGACCACCGAGGAGGAGGTTAGGGAGGTGGTGGAGAACTGTCAAGAGTGTCAATAAATTGACCCTGGATCGTCCAGACACGAAGCAGGAGAGCTACACGTTGCGGAGGACTGGAAGCGATTGGCCATTGATGTGACACACTATCGCCACAAATTGTATCTGTCGATGGTCGACTGTGGACCGGGAAGGTTTGCCATCTGGAGAGAGATCAGGGCAGAAGCTGCATGGGCGATCGGAGGGGTCATCGAGGAGATATTTTTGGAGAAAGGGCCGGTTGAGGAACTGTTAATGGACAATGGCTCCGCTTTCCGATCAGAAGCCTTTAAAGGGGTGTGCGATAAGTGGGGAGTAAGACAATTTTTCAGAGCAGCGTATCGGCCGAGTGGCAACGGAATAGTGGAGAGGAATCATCGCACCATTAAAGCCGCTGCGGAAAAAAGCAACGTATCACCCATAGAGGCGGTGTTTTGGTATAACATCTCGCTGAAGACCAAACAAGATGAGACAACTGTGCCTCATAGGGCCGTTTTCACATATAAGTGGCGGCATCTGTGCAACAAAACAGCAGGAAGTGAGAGTGAAGAAGCCACTATCAAAGTAGGTGAAGAGGTGTGGGTGAAACCCCCCAATGCACAGTGTACCACTCGTTGGAAAAGAGGGGTCGTAACAGGATTGCAGTCGAAGAACAATGTGATGGTGAATGGCGTTCCCCGGCATATCTTAGACCTGCATCGCGTGACATTGCCGGTATGCAATGAGGGCAGTGAAGAAGAGGAAATCGAGGGCCACCGAGAAGCAAATGATGCTGCTCGACCTGACTTAGGCCCGCGTTGTATTGAACCTAAAAACGTTAACCCCCGAGAAGTTGTCCCCCAGAGGCCTCGACGTGAGAGGAGGCGGCCTGTTTGGATGGAGGATTACGAAGTATCCTATTGATCTCGAAGATCAGGGGGGCGTGTGGTGTAAATGAAGAAAAAAGAAACAAGAACGACCGACCGCGTTTTGGTGTTGCTTACCGCATCTTGGTTGTTATGTCATGGCTCTTTGTTATGCTGTGGATATATATATATATATATATATATATATATATATATATATATATATATATATACCTATTAATTTAATGGTCACCTCAAACAAGGCACAGTGCCACTTTGAAGTAGGGGGCTATTATCGGGGTCATAACTTGCAGAGGTATTATGAAGGGAGATGAATAGCAAGATGTCTGTTCACATCACACTTGAACTTCTGCTTCTCAGTACAGCTGGGAAAGCAGAATATCGGAAGGGAGTTCCAAATCTACGAGTTCTGGAGAAGAAACTTATTGGTGTAGAAGGCTTTCTTACACCTAGGGATATCATCTACTGTGAAGGGGTGGGCTTTAGCTGCTTGTCAGGTTTGTCGGTATTAATGAGGGAGCATAAGTGCTTGTAGTTTGTCAGAGCATTCATCATTAAAGTACTTGTAGAACAGGCAGACGGATGCAACATTTCGTCGATGGCTAGATGATAGTTCAGGACCTATCAGGTTGGCGACTCTCTTCTGAACCCTGTCAATGAGAGAGAGAGAGACAAGTAGTAGATGCACCAGCCCAAATGTGGCAACAGTACTCCATACATAGGCGAATGGTGGCTTTATAGAGGTACAGGATAATTTCAGCCGTAAGTAGTTTTCTAGCATGGTAAAGAGAACACACTTCTTCGCAGCAGCCTTGATGTTCTATGTAAATGTTAGGCCGAGGAGTTTAAAGGGAGTGTTTTCGGGTAATGTGTTCTTAGCCATTGTTATTGGTGGTAGAGAAGGTTTCTTCTAATTATTGAAGGGAACAAGCCTATTCTTGGCAGCATTGAATGTGACCATCCATTGTGGGCGCAGGAATCTGTAATCATAGTCCGGTATCTCTCTCAAGTAAAAGTGACAACATTTTCGTCTTGATCTTCAAAAAAATAAATAAAACATAAGGTCCAATAATCTTCTCCTCCGTTATGGCACACCATACAGTGCCCTTTATGGGATGCAACTGCTTTTGACGAATTTTGACAAATTTTTAGAGCCACAAATCTGTAATTTTGTTTGTTAACGAATTCATTCAAATGAAAATGGGTTTCATCTGACATAATCAACTTCTGCAGAAAATTGGGGTCATTTGGGACTAGTTCTTGCATTTGAACTGCATATGGAAAACTTGTTTGAAAATCTTCAGGCTTCAAGGATTGAACAAGCTGCACTTTATAAGGAAAGAGTTTTAAACTGTGCAGAATATTATGTAGTGAGCTTCGACATATCCTAAGTTGTGTGGAACGTCGTCGAATCAATGTTTCAGGATGCTGTTCCACGCTCTCTCGCACACTTTCCCTATTTTCATTTGTGATGACGTTTCGAGATCAGGTAGCTTGAAGAAGATCAAGTACAGCTCCTTGGTCTTCAAATCGACGCACAATGTTTCGAATAGGGCTATTTCTTACATGAAAATGGCGTCGATAAGTTCTTTGCGTCAAAACAATTGACCCCCGATTTTGTTAAAACAATTTCACAACTTGCATACGTTGTTCAATGCTATACGTATCCATAATTTATTTCAAAAATATTATCTGTAAAATATCTGAAATAGACAAACAAAAATCATTAATGGTAAAATGACAAAGACTTTCAATTCTTCAGTGACTTTTTGGTATTTTGATACAAGCTCGATTTGCCAACACCGAAAACATTATAACTGCTCACATTCCCAATTTAGAAAAATCCTAGTTGAAACACAAACATTATTCATATAGATCCAAACGTAAAAAAAAATAAATATACTGAAAGCACTGTATACAAGCGAAAACAGTAAAAAATTAACAATGTAAAATTTTAAAACAGTAATAATATTTTAAGTGTCTGGATACGTAACCATCCAATATTTAATTTACAACATGTGTGTGTGGGGGGCACATATAGTTTCATGTGCATATCTATATGTATGTTGTAATTTAAATTTATAAATTAATAAATAAAAATATGTAAATTCCATACCATTTTGTAAATCACACTTTAAAATCATTGTTCATTCATTATTAATATTTATAGTTTTTAAAACTAACATTAAAACTAAAATCTCAGCATGAATATATTTTTTATGTTGCAAAAATATTTGCACATATTATATGGGTTATCATACTAATCCAAAAAATAAAAAAAAGAAATAAAAATAACTTTATATCTAAATATTTATACCTTTTGAAAAGATCGTAATCAGTAATTGTATCGGAATTAAGTAAAATATTGGATTTGTCCCGCCACTTATATCTATATACAAGGATCGTTACAAATGTAAAACCTTTTATTTTTAAACTCAACAAGTTGAAGAACTATGAAAAGGGGAGTGGCACTTTTAAAACGAGCAACCTTTTGTGCTCCAAAATTTCTTTTTCTACATTGTCACAACTATTAACAATGCACTTTTGGCAGGAATTAAATTCTGATCCACGTCCATGACAGGAGTTGTTTTCTTAGAGTCTCACGCCATAAATAACTGCAACAGGTCATTAATACATAAATTCAGTCATCATAACAATGCAATTTGTAATTTCCTCTGATTCATTTGGGTGGAATTAAAAAATACGGAGCGTTACTTTTGGAACGGTCTTTATATATATATATATATATATATATATATATATATATATATATATATATATATATATAAGTGAAAGTGTTTGTCCGTCTGTGTGTGTGTATCTGTGTGTCTGTGTGTCTGTGTGTGTATATTTCCCTACGCAATAACTCGAAATTTGATATACAAGATGCTGAGATTTGGTAAAATCGATGTGATCGGTTTCCGACCAGAAATTTTGCGATCAAGTGGTAAAAGTTCAACGAATTGACCTTTGAGAACTCTACCAAACTCCTCCGACAATTTTGGGCCTAAACACTTTAAATTTTAGATATATCTTAATTTTAAGGGGTCATAATAGGGGTCAAAGTTAAAAAAATTGACTTTTTTTCTTTTTGCTCAGCATACACCGCCAAGCATCCGGGCTAGTATATATCTACATATATATAAAAGTGAACGTGTCTGTGTATCTGTCTGTCTGTGTATCTGCGTGTCTGTGTGTGTACACTTGCCTAAGCAATAACTCTGTCAATTTTTAGTCTTCAATCTCGAAATTTGATATACAGGGTACTGAGATTAGGGAATATCAATGTGGCCCGTTTTCGACCAGACATTTGGCAAGTAAGGGGTCAAAGTTCAACGATTTGACCTTTCAGAATTCTACCAAACTCCTCCGACAATCTTCGGTCCAATCACTTGAAATTTTAGATATAGATTCCTTGGACATGGGTCTAACCTTCTAAGTTGATTTGAGCCCAAAACAATAAATTTTAAGGGGTCATAATAGGGGTCACATTTTAAAAAATTAACCGCTTTTTTTTTTGTTGCTCAATATACACCTCCAAATACCTGGCCAACGCCGGGCACCCATGCTAGTATATAAACCTTGACTATCATTTGGGCGGTCAGGTTTTGATCCTGGCTTGAGGCAGTTACCTATCTAGCCGCACTGATGAGCTGTGAAACAGTGAAACAGTACTGTATGGGAATGACTATATATATATATATATATATATATATATATATATATATATATATATATATATTATAAGGTAAAATTAAAAGCCAAGAACAATGCGAGATTTTTTTTTTATATAGAGTAAAATTAAATGCAAACAAAAGAAATAAAGTTCTTTTTTGTTGTTTGTTTTTTCTTTTTCACACAAATTTTAACTCTAAACAACAGTAATTTTTTTTTTCTGTTGTATTCAATGGTGATATAAATCTCAATATATTTCAGACTTATTAGTCCATTTTCAAGAGAAGACAGCGGAAGAGTGTTCAAAATTGGAAAAGTAGCCGCCGAGTTTGCCACGTGATACCGCGAAATATAGAACAAAAAATGACGTTAGGAGAACGTTAAAATAAATCAGTTGATGTTTGAAATACTTGTTGCGTTTGTGAATCAAGGGAGATGACTATTCAAGCAAGGTTTTTTTTTTGTTTTTTTTTTAAATTATTGTTTTTCTTATGTTTTAAACTTATATTATATATATATATATATATATATATATATATATATTTATATATATATATATCGTAACGCATGTGATAAAGGGAGAGGAATTAAATAAAAAACAAACAAACGGATATAAAAAGGAATTTACGAAAAACAAATATTTGTCTCACATATGATAAGGGTAAAAATAAAAGAGAGATACAAGGGGTTGAACACAACTGAATGCGAGAAAGAACGAAAACACGAACAAGTGGTAACTTTTCAAAGTTAATTTTATTATGAAAATAAACTATGGTAGGGGGTGAAATGAGATTAAATAAAATAAGAAACAAATTACGAGGGCGCGGAAGGGGTATCTTAGTCTACTATCTGAAAATGTCGACGAGAAATATATCGATACCAAAAAAAAAAAACAAAAAACATCAATACAAACAAAACAATGGCAAAATGGACTCGCCAACAATACACAAGAGAGAGGTATGCAGAGAGAGGGGACTTACAATCTTTACTTTTCTTTTTTTTCTTTTGTTTCGGGCGGTTAGTTAAAACAGATGTCTTCAACAATCATCTCTTCGTTAGTCCATAATTCGAATGTATATTTGTAAAGGTTGCCGTTTCCAAATCATTTTACGGTCAACATTATCTCCTTTTTTTCGTTGTTGGGATGGGGGTTTTCCCCGGCATTATCCTCTTTCTTTCGCTGTTGGTGTGGGGTTTTCCCCCGACGTTGTCTTCTTCTTCGCTTTTGGGATGGGATTTTCCCCGGCATTATCTCCTCCGACGGTGACAAGTCGTTTCTCTGCCCCTTTCGTTGTCGGGATGGGATTTTTCCCACATCCGTCCTGCGCAGCGCCGCAGCGGCTCGGCTGAGGGTGCCCCAAAAATTCCTTGTCTCCCTCTCCCCCTCTCTCATTTCTGTACTTTTCTTATCCTTCTCCTTCTTTCATTGTTCGCTTAGTACCCGGAACTAAAAGGGGCCAGAAAGTGTCTTGCTGACCGGGTGACCTGTCAACTGGCTGATTTATCTGCTGAACGTCTTTCTCACCCCTCTCTCTTCTCCTATACTTTTTCTATTTCTTCTACACTCTCTCATTCTCTCGCTGTTGGTTTGGCCTTTCTTCCTCTCTTTGTTCATTTTACCTCGGCGACAATCAAACAACAACATTCATTCTAATTGTGGCTAATTTTGTCTTTGTACCATTTTTTTCTTCCGCGGTCGGTACTAATTTTAACACGGCTTTGTCGAATACCTTATTTTCAACTAAGTGTAACGTCACTGTCCTTTCTAATTGTGTCTTCCGCGTGTTGAGTACGACATCTAACCCATAACGTTTCCCTACCACTAAAATGTCATCTTCCTTCAAACTATGCAATTCTTCCGAATGTGGGAGATTCTATAAAACTATCTACCCCTGTCCTACCGTTTTTATTTCGACTTTTAAGGTACTCATCTACTGTAGGAATTAACTGTGCTCTACGAAGGGCAGGTCTAACATCTAATCCGTAATGCCCTCCTATTGTTATAATGGCATCTTTAGTTAATTTGTAAAGGCCTTCACACATTGGCGACTTTAGAAACTCTCCTACTTTAGACATTTTTCTAACATCTGACCCTCAAAACTTCGTTATTTCTCGGTTGTGTTCGTTTGTCCCGTGTGTCTCACTTACAAACAAATATTTATGGCTCGAAGCCCCCAGTGAGGGTTTAACTCAAAACTTGGTTCTAAATTCCTGGACGAAAGCACCATTTGTAACTATATATATATATATATATATATATATATATATATATATATATATATATATATGTGTGTGTGTGTGTGTGTGTGTGTGTGTGTATGTATATATATATATATATATATATATATATATATATATATATATATATATATATATATATATATAAATATGTTAGCCCCTTTACGAAACTCGTCTCTTATTATTGAGCACTTTCAGTTGAATTTAGTCGGTCAATTTAGCTCTTATGCATAGATCATTGTATGACGATTAGATCACCGTGACTGACGTAAAGAACATTTAAAATTAAAAAGTTTAAATTCAACGCTATTTCTCGCGATAAATGATAGCCGATTGGGTACGGTCTTTGCTAATCGAGCGAAAGATGGCTCGTGTTGCCGGGTTCGAATCTGTCGACTGGTGTTTATCGTGACAGCCTGCACTGAAGATTCCTGAAAGGATGAAACACTAGTGTCTGTGGGTATTTAATTATTATAGTAAAAAAATATTATATATATATATATATATATATATATATATATATATATATATATATATATATATATACTAGCATGGGTGTTCGGCGTTGCTCGGGTGTTTGGAGATGTATGCTGAGCAAAAATAAAAAAGGTCAATTTTTTAAACTTTGACCCCTATTATGACCCCTTAAAATTTATTGTTTGTGGGTCACATCCAGTTAGAAAGTTAGATCCGTATCCAAGAAACCTATATCTAAAATTTAAAGTGTTTAGACCCAAAATTGTCGGAGGAGTTTGGTAGAGTTCTTAAAGATCAACTCGTTGAACTTTGACCCCTTAACAGCCACATTTCTGTCTGAAAACGAATTACAAAGATTTTCCCAAATCTCAAGACCCTGTATATCAAATTTTGAGTCTGTAGACTAAAAATTGACAGAGTTATTGCACAGGGAAATGTACACAGAAACACAGACACACAGACAGACACTTTCACTTTTATAGATGCAACAAAAATATGTACATATACATAAATATATATAGAAACACGTAATAGTTAACTAATACATGATAATCCCATATAAAAACCGAAAAAAACTAATAGGGAATTAATTAAAATTAATGTTTAAAAGAATATTCAAATTAGCTAGATCTTTTGCTAGTGACTGCAATTCCACAACCAATATAAAAAAAATTGAATTTTCTTTTTAAATAAATAGAAAAGAAAGTTTTTAATATGAATATCAATGCACACAAAAGAAACACGAATTTATAGGAGTATAGATAGATGTATATATATAAATTCGTATTCCTGTCTGTTTGTTTATTTACAATTTGATTAATATATACAAAACGTGCCTTCAATCTTTTATTTATTTCTATATATAGTATGATACTTGGAAAATATACCATTAAGAGATCACCTTATTTGCATATGGCATTAAGAAAAATCGATTTCACTAAATAGCGGTATTTTACTTAATGTTTTTAGTGAGAGAATTATTTTAAGTTCTATTTAAAATTGTTATTTAATAAATTTTAAACAACAATTATATTGATAATATATTTAATTTAATTTATTTTGGAATTAATATTTCCAACAGCGACTTTTTTAAAAACTTTTTTCAGAGTAAGTTGCCCCTAGATGATATGCATGAAAAAAAAAACAAACGTTCACCAAATATCATTTGGTAATTTCATTAACTTTTTAGCTGGAAAAATAATTCTGTGTAGATAGAAAACTGTTTAGCTTTTATTGTTTTTTTTAAATATTCAAACAACAACAAAGAAAAACACTTACGAACAAAATTGATTTCAGTTGTTTGGTTTATTTTATTGCTTAAACGGCAATGAAGAAATCAATAAATTTTTACCATGTAATCCAGCGTCGTTTAATACCAAAAAAAAAAATGAAGATCTACTGCCCCCTCTCTAAATTCCTCAACTTACATTTTTTTTCTTTTTTCGCGTTAATGTCGTCGATTACAAACTTAATTTTCTAACGTGACTCAGCCGGCGTTTAACCCCTAAAAATTGGAGATCTACTTTTTTTCAGCCTCATACATTTAAACAGCGTTTATAAATATTATGAGAGAAGAAATTTTGAAAAAAATTAATAACATGTTAAAGTGGGGAATCACTTTTCTATATAAATTTAACGTAATGGAAACAAAATAACGATTAATTTAATTATTTTTATGAGACCATTCTCTACGTTCGCATAACAATTTAATAAACAAATCAAACCCCAAAATATGACAAAATCATTTTTTTGGGGGAGGGGGTACATTAGAAACATAAAACCACAAATAAAAAGCAAATCGAAAAGCCCACCAATCCTATAAAAAGCAAATCGAAAATGTTCTTTTATTTATAAAAAAAAAGCCAGAAAAAAGATGCCCTTACAAAAAAGGTACATGTGTAGTTAAGCGGCATAAATTATTTGACAGACAAAAAATTATAAAAACTATTTTTATATAAATAATTATAAAAACTATTTATTTTTATATAAAAAATTATAAAAACTATTTATTTTTATACAAAAAATTATAAAAACTATTTATTTTTATATAAAAAATTATAAAAACTATTTATTTTTATATAAAAAACTATAAAAACTATTTATTTTTATATAAAATATTATAAAAACTATTTATTTTTATATAAAAAATTATAAAAACTATTTTTATACAAAAAATTATAAAAACTATTTTTATATATAAAATTATAAAAACTATTTATTTTTATATAAAAAATTATAAAAACTATTTATTTTTATATAACATATTATAAAAACTATTTATTTTTATATAAAAAACTATAAAAACTATTTTTATACAAAAAATTATAAAACCTATTTTTATATATAAAATTATAAAAACTATTTATTTTATATAAAATATTATAAAAACTATTTATTTTTATATAAAATATTATAAAAACTATTTATTTTTTATATAAACAATTATAAAAACTATTTTTATACAAAAAATTATAAAACCTATTTTTATATAAAAAATTATAAAAACTATTTATTTTTATATAAAAAATTATGAAAACTATTTATTTTTATATAAAATATTATAAAAACTATTTATTTTTATATAAAAAATTATAAAAACTATTTATTTTTATATAAAAAATTATAAAAACTATTTATTTTTATATAAAATATTATAAAAACTATTTTGTTTATATAAAAAATTATAAAAACTATTTTTTTTTATATAAAAAATTATAAAAACTATTTATTTTAATATAAAAAATTATAAAAACTATTTAATTTTATATAAAAAATTATAAAAACTATTTATTTTTATATAAAAAATTATAAAAACTATTTTTATACAAAAAATTATAAAAACTATTTTTATATATAAAATCATAAAAACTATTTATTTTTATATAAAAAATTATAAAAACTATTTATTTTTATATAAAGAATTATAAAAACTATTTATTTTTTATATAAAAAATTATAAGAACTATTTTTATACAAAAAATTATAAAAACTATTTTTATATAAAAAATTATAAAAACTATTTATTTTTATATAAAAAATTATACAAACTTTTTATTTTATAGAAAATATTATAAAAACTATTTTTTTTTATATAAAATATTATAAAAACTATTTCTTTTTATATAAAAAATTATAAAAACTATTTATTTTTATATAAAATATTATAAAAACTATTTATTTTTATATAAAAAATTATAAAAACTATTTATTTTTATATAAAAAATTATAAAAACTATTTATTTTTATATAAAATATTATAAAAACTATTTATTTTTATATAAAAAATTATCAAAACTATTAATTTTTTATAAAAAGTTATAAAAACTATTATTTTTATATAAAAAATTATAAGACTCAAAGGCTGAAATAAAACAAAAAAATCATTTTTATGATTTTTTATCATTTTTTTAGACTAAACGTTTTTTTTTTTACATAGGCATAACCAGAGAACACTCGAGGATTTGGGTTAGGAGTGTACAGTAGTCTATTTGACAATATAGTAATCGTTAGAAATGGAAATTGGGTAAATTTGCTTACTTAAATGGAACGGCTCATTATTAACGTGTTTACATTGGACTTGAGACAACTTTATTGTAGTCAGCTGGAAAGCAGGAAAACAGAAGACAATTCGACAGGCGTACATTTCTAAGAAAGAAGCTTTGTTCATGGAATCTACGTTTAGTTTAAGGGACAGATAAAGAGTGGGGGAAATTAGTGATAGTGTTTTCAGCTAGACGAGTGTTTCTTGTGAAAGTTTGGCGAGGGGGGACCATAGAGTGAAGCTCAGTCGAACACTTGCCATGAAAATAACGATAAAGCAGAGAATAATTCGCAACATCTCTTCTCTGAGATAAAGGTTGCAGGGAAGAGAAAAGGACATCTTCTACGAGGCTACGAAGTATATTTTTAACTCTATGAAGGCAGAACAAGTCCTTTTTAGCAGCTCCTGCCCAGATGGGGCAACAGTACTCCATCCTAGGACGTATATATAGAGAGAATTGCATCAGCAGTGAAATATCTACTGGATCGAGAGAAGGATCCCACCATTTTTCCATCGGCCTTGGCAACAGATTTGATGTACCTGTTCCATTTCAGATCAGGAGTGAAGGTCAAGCCCAGAAGTTTGTCAAAACATGAGGCCTCCACAAGATGAGAGCCATTCATTTCAACTGATGCCAGATGGGGATCAGAACGTTGATGATGTAAAGATAGAAACTTGATTTTAGATGCATTAAAAGTAAGCAGCTACCCCTTTCCCCATTGTACCACGTGCTCAAGCTCAGAGGAGAGAGAATCGGAGAGAACTTGGTCGTTTATGGTCTTAGATGTGCTACAATAGATGGTAGTGTCATCAGCATAAATGTCTACGAATGATGTAAGGATGTGATTTGGAAGATCATTAATGTAGATCAGGAAAAGAGTTGGGCCCAGGATGGACCCCTGAGGGACTCCAGCATCAATACTGTGAGCTTCAGATTGTTGCCCATCAACTACTACTCCTATGAACCTATCAGAGAGAAATGATTTAAGAATTGAGAAAACATTTCCAGCTATACCATAGCTGGAGATCTTGTGAAATAAACCTTTATGCCATACCCTATCAAAGGCCTTTTATATGTCAAGAGCAATTACTCTACAAAGGTGACCTCCGTCGAGAGATTCACTAATCCTATGGTAAGCGTATCTGCTGTAGATCTAGCAGAACGGAAACCATATTGTGTGTCACTAAGAAGGTTATTTTTGCTAAGATGGTTGATTACTTCTCTATTTAACACAGATTCTAGCAACTTACTCATTACGCACAAGAGACTTATTGGCCTGTACTTAAATGGGGATGAGCGATCACATGAATTTTGAAATACAGGGCATACTGATGAGATTTTCTAGGGTGATGGGAAGCTATTCTCCTTAAGATACCGTTTAACCAATTTTGTAAGTATGGGCGCTAGTTCAGGTTGAAGTTTTTTAATACTATAATTGGAATACCATCAGGGTCGGTTGCTTTACTAGAATCAAGGTTTTCGATTAGCTTGACAACATCACATACAGATATTTGTGTATCACATAACGTGTTTTCTGATACACAGGAGGAAATATTCGAGGTTGGTGGTCTTGGTTGTAAAGGGTAGAATTAGCTGCAAAGTTCTTGGCAAAGAGTTTGGCTTTGTCTGATGCCGACAAGATTACCTCAGGTCCTTTGATAATAGTTGGGATAGAGCACACGCTTTTGTTCAGGATTCTATTTGCTATTTGCCAAAACTGGTGGGAACCAAGCCGCTGCTGAGCTACTTTGGACTTGACGGACTGAGCATACAATGCTGTTGCATTCTTTATTACTTTCTTACAATGGTTGCTGGCAGTCCTGAAAGCAGCTTTAGTCTCCATACATATATTATGTGCATGCCTTACGCAATTAAAATTTGACCTTTTTAGGTTTGGCAGATTGGCTTTTTTAAGGCCAAATTTGGCCCTTTTTACACTCTTTCATTACAAAAAATATGAAAGAGCATAAAAAGGCCAATCTGCCAAACCTTAGAAAGGACAAATTTTAAAAGCCATATAGCGGCCTTGAATAATAAATATAAATGATAAAAGATATCAAAAATTATTTTTTTTTTCAGTTTGTATTTCAGCCTTTGGGTCTATCAATGTATTTTATAGAAAAATAAATAGTTTTTATATTTTTTTTGTCTGGCAAATAATTTACGCCGCTAAACTACACATTTACCAAAATTAAAAATAAATGCACGCATTAATGTTTATAAACGTTATTTTTTTCGGTTCACAAAATCGTGAGTTTTCTTAGGACAGTGATCCCTTCTGCCGAAATATCTGGTGGAGAGGGTATCAGATACTTCTTTTTGGGGGCGATTACGTTTACATGTTTTTATCCGTTCTTTTATTTTTTAATAGGTTATCCATGATGAAAATGATTAGTATTGCAGATGTGTTTTAAACTGAACTTCATGTCAACCCAGGAAACGCTGGGTACTCATGCGAGTATATATATATATATATATATATATATATATATATATATATATATATATATATATATATTATATATATATATAAATTAAGCTACACATTTCATTCTACATTTCGTCCTGTAGGGAATCGTCATGCTAAAATTTTAACCTAACGATTCCCTACGAGAATGAAATGCTTAGTCAGGCTTAGAAAATAGCTTTACTAACAGGTTTAGATTCATATTCCTTGATAGCATTGGCTATTTAATTTTAATTTTGTTTTTACATTAGTTTACCATAAACAAGGCATATTGATTTTGAAACATAAAGTACTACTATGATATGGAGAAATTTAGGAGGGAGGACAACCGAAGTTGGAACAGAAAGATAACATTTTAATTTCTGCATGTTGGTATTAGATATCGGATACTGATAGATGTTGAACAATTTACAAATTCGGGCCTGTAGCAGTGTCAGCAGAGGATGGAACCATCTTCAAATGCACATTTGTATTCCAACTAATCACTGTGGAGTCGAGTGGAGCGATAAGCATCATTACATAGATTTCTTCAAAACCTTAGTCTGTTGATGGCGTAGCACACCAGGCAGCATCATGAATAGACTTGATTTATGAAGACCTCTTCATCGCCATTATTTAATAGAACGCCTTTAAATTTGCATATTGGTTTTGAAAATGGACTTCTTATTAATTAACTCTCATTTATTGTTTTTATTGAATACATTTTTTTTACTGTTTCGTAAGGTTCTCTGTTTGCTCATTACACTTTGGGGGGGATTATTGGGCCAATCTAACTGAAATTTTGTATGAACCTTTGTTATGATAAGATTCACTGAACTAAGTATTATAGTATCCATTTAATGTACAGTAAGGAATTAATAGGTATTGATAGGAATTAATAGGGATTAATAGGAATTAATAAGGATTAAACGCCACAATACTACATTTTCTCTTGAAGTTTTCTCGAAAACTACTTGGCAGATCTGGCTAAAATATTGTATAGATCTTTATTATAATAAAATACAACGATTAACTATTATGATATCTGTTCGATGCACAAATTAATATTGATTAATAGAGATTATTATTTAATGCAAAAACGAACACACATTCAACCATATTCAGCCATTAATTTGGCATAAAGCACTCATTTAAATCAATGTGATATAACTTTGGCACGTTTTAACAAGCTAAATGTCTAGTCTATTCGTAATTTTGTTCATGTTAAAACATAATTGCTACTTCAATCTGAAATTCTGATCCACAATCAGTTTTTCCTGTTTTATCATAGTTAGAGAAAAAACAATCTGGAAAAACGATTCGACGCTCTTTTCACTATTCACCGATAATAGTCATTGTTAAGATACACCCGAGGAAGGTTACATCGGTCGAAACGTTGTAAGAATAACAACGAAGATTAGAATAGTAATCTGAATTATACAAATAATAAAAACAACAACCTATATTTGATTTAAAACTTAAAAAAGAAATTAAAATAAATTAAATTTGATACGCTTTCATTTAAAAAGGTTTTAAAAAATCAAATCTGTACAAAGCCACCATTTTCCCATGCATGGAATATTGTTACCACATTTGGCTGGTACATCTACTACTTGCCTCTCACTCTAAGACAAGGTTGAAAAAATTGCCCAGCAATTTAATAGATTTTCTATTCTAATATATTCTTACCTAACCTGCTATATTTTGAAATCTCTCCTTATTTCCTGCTTCCTTCATTGTACTAACGCGCAGAAATTTAAATATAATTTGAACAGACATCTCGCTGCTCAACGTTTTACATCGTGTTGTTCGTGTAGGCATTGCTCTACATAATAATCCCTTACCTCCAAGTGCTGGTGTGCCTTGTTTGTGATGAATGAATAAGAATAAACAAAAATTTAAAAATAGATAAAAGCTACTTACCTCCACAAGGGGGGATAACCAAGTCATTAAAAGGATTTTCTCTGTTGAATACTCCCAGCTTGCTACACGATAACTTAAACGGAAACGGCATACACAATGCCTGTCCTGCAGGACATACAATACTACAGCTGGTTTGATCAAAACGAGGTGGATTTTCACAGGTTTTGTCTGCAAGAATAAAAAAACAAATAAACTGAAAAAAAAACGCTCATCATTAATAATTAATTTCATAATTCTGTTACAAAACTTTTTTTTCATGCTCACTGGTTATACAGACTCCGAGATGCGTATGCTTTGCAAAAAACGTGCAAACCTTGAACATTTAGCATAAACTCTTGTCAACAATTAAAACTGAATCATGATATGTTTTAGACACAAGTTTTTGGTCATCGACAAAGGTAAAGCTGAAAAAGGAATAAAAACATTGTTTCAGAAACACGTAAGTACAAAATGAAGATAAGGAAGATAGAAGGAGTTTACTCAAATCTAAAGACAGACATGATCTTAATAAAATTACAAAATAGAAAACATGTTGAACATAAAAATAAAGTTTAAAACGAAAATATACAAACTATGTTAGAGGATCAGTGAGTTACAAACGAAAGGAATATAAGCTAAATGTGAAGAAAAAGCAAAAAAAAAATAAATAAATAAAATAAAAAATAAGCAAAAAAACCCCAGTTCGTTTAGATAAATAATACTATAATATTTTACTAACACTATGCAATTCTATCCTTAGTAAAAAAAAAAGGTGATGCGAAAAAAAAAAACTACTGGTGATGCTAAAAAAATATCAAAATACTTAAACTGATAAAAAATTACACTATAAGAGTTGTGAAGAAGGCAGCTAAATAAATTGGAGACGAGCACCGGACGTCTCTGCCGGATACGTGTTTAAGGGATCGGCAAAGGGAGATAAATACTAGGTTGTCTATTCTACACTAGGCTGGTCACTAGTCATAACGACACATTAATTTTTATTCACTCAAGAGAATATCACTCACAGACACGAGCAAAGTAAACAGATACCTTGATAATCATGCATACTGAAGGCAAGATAATATCTGTCTGTTGAATTGGACATTAACTCGGTTTATCAATGGAAAGTGAAATCCCGAGGTCTGCAGCGAATAAACACTAATTAACTTTACCTTCAGACTAGACTTTATTTTATAATATACACATGCAATATTTAGCAAGCAATGATGATTATTTTTTACAGAAGAAAGCGTCATATTTCTATCTTAACAGACATTTATTATTTCAAAATGAATATTTTTATTAATAGTAAATTATACAAATTGATGTAGAAAACACCGTGGAATTTCCACTGGTCCCACAAATAATAATATTCGTCTTTTAACTCCAACCTACCCACCGTGACAAATAGTAAATATTTTATCAGTTGAATGATGTAGGGACTCTTAGGATGTGTCGTAGAGCGAAAACTTGATTTATTTATATAAGCAAAATACTTATATATGTACTAACACTACTAATAATTACTTCAGTATAAAACATTATTGAAATGAATATATATTGATTTATTACCAAATTTAACTCATCCTATATATATATATATATATATATATATATATATATATATAATTACTTCATTTACTCACATAAATTTAATATACGAAAGTATAGATTTATGCGTAAACTTTAAGTATTTACTTCAAAAGTGCTCAATATGTAGGTAGAGCTAGTTAGTAATTTATAAAATATATATGGCGATTAAGCTACACTGAATATTCTGCGTTTCATCCACTATAGGATTCGTCAGGCTTATGCGCGAATTTTGTGGTTGCTTCTTGTTTTTATATATGTTGAGGATTTCTAGTTAGCCAATCAGCTTTCTAGTATCCACCGCGCCCCCTCCTATCAGCCAATGGGCATGCATTTTATCGAACAAAGGATCTGTTTTAGAACTAGGTTAGTGGTTTAATATATATATAAGATGGTGAAAAAATAATGTTTTCTGGCGTTCAAATTTAAAAGATTATAACTCCTTTCATAATAAACTTTGTTAATCGAAATAAAGACCATTAGAATCGACACATTTTTGCCAACGAAAAACAAGTCTATGCATAGTATTAGCATAGAAATCCGAAGGTCTGGGAGCGATGAAATCAATAAAGGCCGATTCGGCACCATTTCGGCTTTTGAAGCATTTTTCGTGTAGGAAGTTGCCGAGATGCTTGAAAAAGTGATAATCGATGGGCGAGAGGTCTAATGAATATTTCAAATGAGAAATGAGGCAGAGTCGCGTAATCCAATTCGTTTAGCTTCTGCAGGGTAGTTGAGCAACATGTGGGAGAGCGTTGTCATGGAAGAGAATTGGTCCCAATCTCGGGCAGAAACGTTGGAGCTTCTGGTGAATTTCGTCAATTTTGTCGGCAGTGCTTCTTCGCTGTAATCATTTCGCTCGAATTACAAAAATTGATAAGACCGACCGCAGACCACCAAGCAGTCACCATAAACTTTTTTGTGTGAAATTTAGGCTTCGGGAAATGTTATGGAGTTTCTTCGGCATCCAATAACTGTGCTGAAGGATCCACCTCATCACACGTCACAATCCGCTCGAGAAATGGGTCGTTTTTGTTGCGCAGAAGGAGCGTAGAAGAAACCTTAAAACGACGATTTTTTTAAAATTATTGTTCAATTCATGTGACAAATATTTATCTAGCTTTTTTTGACGTCCCTATTTGCTTTAAATGGCGAATGACGGTTGAGTGGTCAACTTCAAGTTCAACAGCAACTTCTCGTGTGGTTTTACGAAGATCGGCTTCAATTAATGTTTTCAAATGTTTGTTATGAACTGCAGTTGGCCGGCCGCGACCGTCTTCATCTTCAAGAATTTCGTCACCATTGCGAAATTTCTTGAACCACCGTGCCCCCTACTTATCAACCCCCACCGTAACAACCCAATGGAACTAAACCATCCCTATAGATACGACCCAATACAAAACAATCTTTACAACACTCATCCCCAATACCCCACAGTACAAAACCGACCTCAAAAATACCCCCACACAAACACAACCAATCCGAATACCCCAGGTACCATCATAACCGATACACCCCCACAAAATGACACAACCAACCTCCCAACCGAATCAACGAAACTAACGACCCTCACAATCATTTTTTAGGAATCCCTCACAAAATGACAACACCAGACTAGACAACAAAAAACCCAAAGTCATCAACCTATCTACAGAGACGCTTACAAAGGACGAAATTGAAGTACTAAAACTAGGCCTCAAATTCTGCCCAACTCCCAGAAGTAACATAGCAGAGTTAAAGAAAGACCTCAAAGAATTTGAACGCAAATTTAGACTCATAGATATACTTAACGACAGTGATAACACAACAGACGACTCTCTAGTGAAGAACAAATTAACATACTTCCCCAACAAACATAACAACACAAAAGAACTAAATACCTTCTTTGAAACACTCTGGAGCCTCAACCCCCAACAAAAAGAAAACCCCACCAGTAATCTAACACGAAAACAAAATCAAGCACTTAAAAAAATCCAACACAATAACAACTTAGTTATAAAGGAAGCAGACAAAGGTAGTGCAGTAGTTATAATGAATAAGAACTTCTATAAAACAAAAATTTCAGAATCACTAGGGAACGAAAATTATTACAAACCAATTAGCTCCAACATAGACGACACAACCATATCTAAAATAACAAAACTCTGCACAACATATAATAGTACATTAACTAAAAAAGAAAAAGACTTCCTTACAAACTTCACAACAAAAACAAACATCTTCTATGCGCTACCCAAAATACACAAATCTAACCAAGGAAGACATGCCATCAACATACAAAAGTCAGAATACATAAGCACCCCAAACCCCAACGACCTCACATTCAGACCCATAGTAGCAGGACCATCATGCCCAACAAGCAGACTTAGCAACCTAATAGATATACTATTACAGCCCTTCACCAATATAGTCAGAAGTTTTGTAATAGATAACACACACTTCCTTAGCTCCCTACCACAAACAGCAGACGATGAGACAATACTAGCCACATTCGACGTTAGCAGCCTATATAGCAATATCCCACACAATCTAGGAAAAGAAGCTATCGCATATTGGATTGACAAACATGCACAGACTTTACACCCCAGATTCAATAAACAATTCGTGATTGATAGCATCGACATAATCCTCAATAACAACTCCTTCCAATTCAATAAAGACAACTACATCCAAATACTAGGCACAGCGATGGGTACCAGAATGGCACCGACATATGCCACCCTTATACTCGCTTTCCTAGAAGAGACCCTTTATGAAAGGATAGAGCAAAAGTACGGGCACAATATAAAAACACTCTTCATAAAATCTTGGAAAAGATACCTAGACGACTACTTTATCCTCTGGAGAACCTCATGTGGGGGATATCAAAGAACTCCACACTTTACTACAAAATCTACACCCAAAAATAAACTTCACACTAGAACAAAGCCCCACAGAACTACCTTTCCTAGACATCCTAGTAACAATAAAAAACAACAACATAATCACAGACATCTACCACAAACCCAGAGACACTCAGCAATACCTCCACTTCAAAAGCCACCATCCTAAAAACTGTCTAAAATCAATACCCTACTCCCTAGCACGTAGAGTCTGCACCATAGTAACAGACAGACACCTCCGTTCAACTAGACTGAACGAACTACAAATAACACTGCGGAAAAGAGGATACCTACTACCACTAATACAGAAAGGTATTGAATTGGCTGAAAAAATTCCAATAGACCAACTAAGAACCCCAAAAGAACACAACAAAGAACAAATTCTAGCATACGTCTCTACACACAACAAAAACAACCCAGAACTATTCACACAGATAACAAAAAACCTTATCCTCCTCAATCAGAACGACAAACAAAACAACATACTTAAAACAACAAAAATAATAAAAAGCAAACGCCAACCCAAAAACTTAAAACACATCCTAACTTCCTCAAAACTCGTCCCACATACTACAAAAGGAGAGTATGTGACATAATAATAGAAGGTAACACATACACATTCAAAAACCCAGCACAAACATTCAAAATAAAAAAGGATCTAAATTGCACCTCCAGAAATGTAGTATATGCACTAAGATGCACAACATGCAATAAATCCTACATAGGCGCCACCAAAAATTTCAGCAATAGAGTAGCCTTACATAAGAGCAACATCAAAATTGCAGATAACAGACACCTCTATGTTTCAAAACACGTACACACATGCAGTGGAAACAGCTTCAAAATAATGCCAATCTTCCAAACAGACAATTATTTTTATTTACTTACACAAGAAAAAAAACTTCATCACCAAATTCACTCCTGAACTGAACAGAACCTAATACCATCACACAAAAACATGAAATGCAAGGTACACTCGCATGCACACCCATACACATACACATACACACACCCACACTTAAATCAGAACCGACACATTAAAATACACACACATGCGCGCATACAACCACAAAAAGGACATAACACCCCTATCTTTAATACAACACACTGAACAATACCAACCCTACTTAACCTCGAAACCAAAAACACTAGGAGACACCTAGAACCGTAGTATAATATCTGTTCCAACACCTCGCTCCCTCCTCAGTCAGTGATTGGTTTATAGTTCATGCTATAAATATACTGGAACTAATAGCGCCGACTGTCATCTAGATGGTCGTTTCAAACCTGGTTTGAGGTAGTTGGTAGTCTATCCGCACTGATGAGCTGTGATACAGCAAAACAGTATTGTATGTAGATAACTATTAATGCTGCCTATCTTCTTGGGTTTAGCATATTGAGCAGTGATCAACAAACTGCTATTAGCGTATTAAGCGATGCTCTTTGTGGAAACAAATAGAGCTTCGCCGATTTTTACGCCGGGGTCTCCTGCTTGTACAGGTATAAACCTTCTCAAATACATTCGGTTGTACAAGAGTGTTAACTTTTGCCAAAATTATCTTGTTCGTTCTTTAATCGGATTTTCTTACACACGTGCGCGCATACAACCACAAACAGACATAACACCCCTATCTTTAATACAACACACTGAACAATACCAACCCTACTTAACCTCGAAACCAACAACACTAGGAGACACCTAGAACCGTAGTATAATATCTGTTCCAACACCTCGCTCCCTCCTCAGTCAGGGGAGGAGAACCCCCTCATGACTGAAACGACTATCTTCCCTTCTATCATCCCCCTCCCATACCTACACCCCCCAATGCCCCCCCCTCTGGGGAACAAAATCTTCCCTACACTAGGAACCGATCCTGGGTCTAGCCATACCCACATGGGGAGACAAATAAATAGAAACATTAAAAAATCCCCTATTTTAAATACACCCCTCTTTCTAAACAAACATAATATAAGACTAAAACGAAAAAAATCACAATATTAAAATCCAAGAATCCAAAAAATAAATATCAAAATAGAATGAAAGCACCCCTACCCTTACTTCAGAAGAGCCAGTCCCCCCTCCCTACACATACACATTAGTAACGACCTCGGACCACAGCCGCCTTCCTAAGAAAGCAAATAACCCCAAAATATACACATTTCCAAACCAATAAAAGAAAACACACACACACACACACACACACACACACACACACACACACACACACACACACACACACACACACACACACACACACACACACCCTACCCCACCCTAAAGGAAAAGAAAAAACACATTAGCAGAAAGAAATAGCGACTGACCGACTACAGCCAGGTCAAAATCTCCCTTGACAAACCAAATAAAAAGCAATAAAAAAAAGCATACCAATGTATAATAAACACTTACAAGCCTCCACCTCTTGGAAAAACTTCAAACTAACGAAAATCGCCATTTTTACACATTTGAAAATACTTTCTGACGAGGACGCATCAGACCGTCTGAAACGTACGTAAACGATTTCAATGACTTAAAAACATTATTACAATGATCCAAACATAATTCTCAATGAAAAACCAAGACACGGAATAATAAAATAATGTTAAAAAATACACATTGTTGGTGACTACTCCCTTATTTAAATATATATATATATATATATATATATATATATATATATATATATATATATATATATATATATATATACACGCCGTTTTAAACTGCTGATAGATAATATAGAATAAATATAAATAATAGTTATATTTAAATAATAAATATTTAAATCTGTCAAGTCTGATAAATTATTGGATCATTAATTCGATACCGGTAGTGAAAGCATATGTAACTAAGCAGATTAAAACGGTAATATGAAAAAAAAATATTTTGGTCTACATCAGTATTGAGCCCTATTTTTTTTTTACAAGGTGGTCACCACTTATCAAGGCCCGGAAGCCACTTAGGGATAAGGGTTATTGCATGTACAGTACGTTAGCGTTGAGATTTAATAAAGTGTTTACTTAAGGGGACGGTTCACCAGGAATTTGTTTATGTTGGACTTGAAGACATCCAAGTTGTAGTCAGGTGGGAAACAGACAGACGGAACAGAGTTCCACAGGCGGGCAGTTCTAAGAAAGAAGCTTTGTTCATGGAGTCTACGTTTTGATTTAGGCACAGATAAAGAGTGGGGAAAATTTTTGACAGTGGTTTCAGCTAGACGGGTGTTTATCATAAAAGATTGGCGAAGGGGAAACCGGAAATCGGAGCTCAGACGAGCACCTGTCATGGAAATAACGATAAAACAAAGATAAGCTCGCAACGTCTCTTCTGTGGGAGAGAGCTTGCAGGGAAGAGAAAAAGGGATTCCCCACTAAACCACAATGTCTATTTTGTACTCTGTCAAAGCAGGATAGGTTTTTTAGCAGCTCCTGCCCAGATATGGCAGCAGTATTCCATCCTTGGACGTATCTTGGCTTTTATAGAGATAGAGAATTGCATCAGTAGTGAGATATCATCTGGAGCGGTAGAAGTATCCCACCATCTTTCCAGCGACCTTGGCAACAGATTGATGTACATGTTCTATTTAAGATCAGGAGTAAAGGTCAAACCCAGAAGCTTGTCAAAACATGGGGCTTGTCCTAGACGAGAGCCATCCATTTCAATTGATGCCAGATGGGGATCAGAGTGTTGATGATGTAAAGTTAGGAGCTTGGTTTTAGATGCATTAAAGGTAACCAGCCACATCTTCCCCCATTGTACCATGCACTCGAGATCAGAGGAGAGAGAATCAGAGAGAACTTGGTCGTTTACGATCTTAGATGTGCTACCATAGATAGTAGTGTCATCAACATAAATGTCTACGAATGATGTAAGAATGTGATTTGGAAGATCATTAATGTAGATCAGGAAGAGAGTTGGGCCCAGGATGGACCCCTAAGAGACTCTAGCATTACTATTGCGAGCCTCTGATTTTTGTCCATCAACCACTACTCTTATGAGCCTAGAAGAGAGAAATGATTTAATAATTGAGAAAACATTTCCAGCTATACCGTAGCTGGAAATATTGTCAAAGGCGTTTGATCTGTCAAGAGCAATTGCCCTAGCAAGAAAGCTTTTGTCAAGAGATACGCTAATCCTATGAGATATAACCGTTAGCAGATGTGCGGTAGATCTTGCAGAACGGAAACGATATTGTGTGTCACTAAGAAGATTATTTCTGTTGAGGTGGTTGACTACTTCTCTATTTTACTCATGACACAGGAGACTTATTGGTCTGTACTGAGAGGGAGATGACTTATCACCTGAGTTCTTAAATACAGGGCATACTTATGAGGTATTCCAGTTTTGTAAGTATGGGAGCAATTTCTGGTTGAAGCTTTTTTAACACTATAATTTGGATGCCGTTTACTGGAATCAAGGTTCTTGATTAGCTTGGCGACCTCATGCAGAGATATTTGTATGTTACCTAGCGTGTTGTGTGTTATAGGAGGAAATACAGGGAGTTGGTGGCCTTCGTCACATAGGATAGAGTTAGCTGCAATGTTCTTGGCCAATAGTTTGGCCTTGTTTGATGCTGACGAGATGACCTCTGGTCCATTGATAATAGTTGGGATAGAACGCACACTTCTGTTCAGGATCCTATTTGTTATTTGGCAAAACTGGTGGGAACCAAGCCGCTGATCAGCTACTTTGGATTTAACGAATTTAACGGACTGAGCATATACCTCTCTTGCATTTTTTGTTACTCTTTTACAGTGGTTACTGGTGTTCCTGAAAGCAGCTTTAGTCTCAGTGCATCTATTACATTGGTAGTTATGGGAAAAGTGATTTCTGTGCGCGATGGCAGCAGCACATTCTGGGGAGAACCATGGCTGGCTGTTGGGTTTTTGATGGAATGTTTTAGATGGTATGAATCGGTCTATGCCTACATTAACCGTTCGGTCAGGTCTGATACTATAGAGGACACATCCTTTTTAAACATGGAATGCAGAGGTAGATCAGATATGAATGTACGGAAGCTATCCCAGTCAGCCATGGAGTATTGGTATACAGTACGGTGGAGGAGTACATCTAGGGACATATTACATTTCATTTTTATCTTAACTGATACAACGGAGTTGTCAGAGGATTTTACAGGAGAAAGAACGGAACACGAACATAGCTCAGGGGAAGTTGAGAGAAAAAGGTCTAGAAGGCTTGCATACTGACTGGTAGTATTGGGCACACGGGTGGGCTCGCGAACAATCTGATTGAGGTCATAAGCAATGGTAAAATCATGACAGAACCTCCCCTCATCATCTGTTTTATTTGAGTGGGTCAGCCATTTCACGTTATGGACATTGAAGTCACCACAGATATGAATGTTAGCCGAGGGGTGTGCAGACAGTATGTGGTTTATTTTTTCAGATATACTCTCAAAGATAGTAACTCCGCTGTTTTGGGGCCGATAGAGGGCAAATATAAATGCAGTGGTGTAAGCAAGTGCAACCCGGAAGCACATATAAGTTAAATTAGGATCTTAGCTGGAAATATCCCTGCCACACGGGAAGCCATCTTTAATGTAGGCACATATTCCCTGCCTATGGCGATCTTGGGGGGTCAGAGTTAGATGTTAAGTTAGAGTATCCGTTAATTATGAACTCACGGCCCTATTCCAGTTTCGCTTAGAAAGAATATGTCCGGTTTCGTCTCCTGTAATTGGGTTTCAGCCTCTGGAAGGTTGGACGTAGACCCCTGATGTTGGAGAAGGAGACATGGTAGTAGGAGTCTACGTTGGAGGATGGAGTTCTAGGTTTATTCGAGTTTTTTTCTGGAGATATTTTATGTTGAGGTTTTGGGATTTGTGGAACAGATTGGCATACTTGGTTGGAGCAGGATAAAGAGGGAAAGTAAGCGAGAAAAGGACAGGAATTTTTATTTTTTTAATTTTTAATTTTTTTTTGTTTTATGTAGCACATGAAAAGGTAAAGCCGTAACAATTACCCACTAGTATGACATCGAGAGGCTCCATCAGAGACTACTGCATAGTCCAGAATCCATTCACCAAATGGCAATACAGCAGCCCCAGTACTTTGCACCTGCTGATAGGACACATCTCAGACTACTGTTCACACAGTACTACCGACCTGGAAAGCAGCTTTTTCTTTACACTTTATCATAAAAATCAATCATTTGAATGAAGACTGAGGGACAAAAAAAGGGAAGCGAGAGTTACTGGAGCTGTCGATAACACATCCACTGCATTATGTACTCTTCGTTAAAAAGAAAAGTGGAATAGGTACGAGGGACTTATTAATATCCACTAAGTCCAGTGCTCAATTATCAATTTAGGACGCTGTTTGAAGATAATCACCCCTCCTATATTAATGCGGGATGTTTTTAGTGTTATCTATCTCGAGTTTAAATCTTCGAGCTTCACCTTATAATATAAAACCAATAATGAACTTTTATGAATTTGTGAAGTCAGCTTAATTTTGTATTAATTTACATTTTGTTTAGTTTAGTTAATAGTTCAAGGTTTTAATTTGGAAGGTCCTAGTTTTCATGGGTGACTTTATTTTCTTTTCGTTTTACATGTAACAAAATAATATTGGTTAATATCTGACAAAAAAAGATTTCAGAACAAAAAAGAAAAAAGCAAGACAAGATAGGTAAAGTTAAGTTTCGAGTTTTAAGTCAAAGCTACAATAAGAAAAGAAAAAGAAAAAAATATTTGCAATACAACATGTTAGCGGTAATAGCACAAAACAGATTTCAATTTTTTCAGTTTTTTACTATTTACCATTTACTTATATATCCATGCATATATATATATATATATATATATATATATATATATATATATATATATATACATATGGTCTTTGAAGTTTTTAACCTTTAAAACTATACAAAAAATTATTTTTTATCATTCGTTAGAAAACCATCTAGTCAGTAAGTCATTTAATCACCTGCAATCACTGCATCAACTCGCTCTCGAATTTACTATAATACCAATATTTTATTTTTCAAGGGATCATCAGTTTTTTACCATGAAACACTGCTTCGGGGATTTAAAAACAAAACAGTATGTTACATCATGGCTCCCCAGCAGTGTTGATCAAACACCACGACCCTTAATCTTAGGAAGAAGACATGTTACACACATTTGATCCAATTTCCTATTCTTAATTGCAATTACTAACCTTTTAATATGATAAAAATGGATTTCTTACCTGTGCGGTTCAACAATTTCCACATTTAAAATGAATACATTTTTTAATTTTTTAATTTATCAGTCTTGTATTTATAAGATTAGGATTGATCCAGTTAACTACTTATCACCCCCACTATAATTAGTAGTTAGTATATTTACATTCTGATCTATTTAAAATTAGATATATATTTTTACATATATACATTTAAAAAAATTTTTTTAATATATAAATTTATTATATGTAATTATAGATACATTTTATACATTGTTAATATAGTTTTGGATTTCCTTTATTAATATAGTCTGGTTTATCTTAAACGATTCAAAAGCATCAGGATAACGAACAAATGCTTTATTTAACTGTTTAAATATTTTATTTTTATCCCCACCTTGTTTTATCATCCTTATTACTAAGCTAGAAACTGATGGTATAAAATCTGTTAATTTGAAAGTAACGCGAGCTATTCTCAAAAACTCTGGCATAATGGTTCCATAAAACACAAAAACAGAGCAGGTGATATCTTTATGGGGCATACGTACTATTTTAAAGGGGAATGCATTTCTTTTATCAAATATTTTATAAAGAAAAATCCCATCCTCAATTTTTATATCTAAATCCAGAAATGTAGCCTGTTGTCCTCTATGTTCACAATTCAATTTTAATTCGTTTGGATATATAAGATGTTTATTTTTTTCGAATTCATCGTTTATGCATATAAGGTCATCTATAAATCTCCTACATCCATGAAAGTTATGTTTTAGATATATCTGTTTTTAATAGTGATGGCATATATATATATATATATATATATATATATATATATATATATATATATATATATATATATATATATATATATATACTCGAGTCTATGTAAATGCAAATTTGCCCAAAATGGTGCAGGATCCAATCCCATTGGGATACCTATCGTTTGGAGTAATATTTTATTTCCTATTTGAAAATAACATTCTTTAATAAAATGACTTACACATATTTTTAACATACCTTTAGAAACACTAGTTTTGCTATTTTTACTTTTACACCAGAAAGCTTTAGAGTTTGAAAAGTCTATATATTTACCTTTTCCACCTTCAAAAGCTAAATCTACAGTATCATTTAATTCTTTTATAAGTTTTTCGTGCGGAATTTTCGTATATAGCGTACTAAAATCATAGGTAGCTATAGATTTTGCTTTTATTCTGGAATTTATTTTATCTAATTTTTCTTTCACTGGTTGGGAATTATTTACTACCCAAAATAGATTTATACTACTATAGAATTTACTTTTCAGGCGAAAATTATTTATTTGATTTATAATTATTTTAAATATTTTAGATATAGCTTTACTTAAAGGTTTAGTGATGCACGTCTTTGAACCTACAATAAATCTAGAACCAACTGGATTTTCATGCATTTTAGGTATCCAATACATACATGGAAGATTTTTGTGTTTATCTTCTTTAATCCTACTTTTTCATTAATAATACTATTATTCAAAATAATGCTATCTAAATTACTATTACTTACTTTATAAGTATCCGAAACGTTTCCTATAAGTCCTACTTCTATCAATAAACGTTGTATATAATATTTTTTTACATATAAAAGCTATATTGTTTGCCGCTTTATCAATCGGAACTATTACAAACTTTTTTTGAAGTATTTTAAGTTCCTCCCGTATTTCTGAATTTTTTAAAAGAGGATTGGTTTTTCTAGGGTGTTTAAATTGTTTTATATGTTTAACCTTTTCATTTACGCATTCAAGTATACTATTTTCCCATGCATCAATATATATATATATATATATATATATATATATATATATATATATATATATATATATATATATATATATATATATATATATATATAGTCAAAGGTGATTTTGTAGCTGTATTAAATCTCCAACTAGTAGCTATCGTTATTTCCTGCACTGATGATTGCGGAAGCATAAAATACTAGGGACTGTATATACAAAAATTATATATAATTATTTAGTCCATTTAAGAAGAAATTGCTTAAAGATCCGCACTATCTGGAAAAAAAGGCGGTCGGTTGGCTTTGTGTGAGATCACGATTTGTGATTGTTTGATCAATGTTGATTGAAGTATTGTTGTGCCTGGCATTTAGATGTGGTTAATTTTCCTTATTTTTCATAGCAGTTGATGGTGGCCGAGAGGTAACATTCCTAGCAAATTTCAAAAATAGCCTTGGAGCTGTTTTCGAATCTCTCAACCACTAGCAATCGTCAGTTCCTGCATTGATGATTGCGAAACCATGACGCACTAATAATTATATATATATATATATATATATATATATATATATATATATATATATATATATATATATATATATATATACATATATATATATAATTATTAGTGCATCATGGTTTCGCAATCTCTCTCTCTCTCTCTCTCTCTCTCTCTCTCTCTCTATATATATATATATATATATATATATATGTGTGTGTGTGTATATATATATAGTCAATGAAATTCTCATATATATACATTCTTATATATATATATATATATATATATATATATATATATATATATATATATATATATATATAATTTGAGGTTGCTATTTTTCAAAAGTAGGTTAACCAATAAAATATAACGAGGTTAATACAAGAGTGCACAATACCGAAGTAGATCAAGGCAACAAACGCTTATTTACGAAAGCGGAAATCAAAATGAAAACCGAAAATCAACTTTCAGCAAAAGAACTCCGGGGTTTTTTTTTTAGCCGTCCGGAGAACAGGGTTTATTGGGTGGGAATTTGTTAGTCTATTCACTTATTTACCGTGTCTTTATTCAGTCTTTCATGTTTGTGTTAGGGATTAGTGTTTGTAAGGTTAGGGGTTGTAAAGCAAGAACAATGTAGATGTTATCTTAAACAAGTGTTAGGTTAGCTTGTCTGATTGCCCGCCGGATGGGACTATAAGGGTGGGCTGTTTGTAATTCCTTTTTTATTATTTGTTTTGATTTAATATTCCTATTTGTCTTTGCTAAAAGATTATTTTCAGTCTGTTATAGAGAAATGATAATAGTTCAACAAGTGAGTTTTTTTTATCTTCTTCATTACGTGTTCAGTCTGATAGGAGGGGGTCTTTTATAGAAAGACGAAAAACTTCAAACATAAACTCAGTTTTTTTTGTTTTGTTTTTATATCTTGTAACGTCCTTTGGGTGTATGTTTCTTTGCCGTTATTCGTTACAGTTTTCACATAACTTTTCCGCGGTGTTAATTGGGATATTTTTCGCTTTAGGGAAACAGGTAGCTAAGCGTTACATGACCAATTCGCCTCTCGCCGGCATAGTTTTTTCTTCCTGCGTTCTCACGCCTGACGACACGTCATAGCTGTTTGCAGGCTGCAAAGAAATGAGGTTGAACCCTACTAGAAAATGGGGAAAGATTCATCCCTGCTCATTTTCTCTCCTTCGCATTTCAATCTAAAAATAGATTTGATGAAGTCTTTTTTTCCTTTTCCGTGGCTGAAGAAATACTTCTGGACCTTTGGTTTGCGAGACCGTATCATAGTGTAGTATCTGTTCTCATGCTACACTTCACTTTTTCTTACCTTGGTCAGTGGAGAAGAAATACTTCATGACTGAGGTAATTTCCACTTTTGTTCACATCCAGGGTGCCCTTCTCTGGGAGTTGAATTTCCCCATATCAAAACCGATCTTGTGTATAATTCTGCCCTCGTAGGGAGACAAGTACATAGAAAATAGATATGGTTGCAATCTCTCGTCCCTTTTGATGTTAGTAGAAGGGTTTAAAAAAAAACGAATGAATTGGACTCTTGCTCAGTGTAAACAAATATCAATATTTATTCTATTGTTAACAAACAAGGAGAAAATATATGATGTCGAGTTGGTTATCTATAAGAGGATGCATAATAAAATGGAAATAAATGAAACATTAAGAGAATAAAAAGTCACCAGGTAGCAAGATTATAAACAAAGTTTTGTTAATGAAAATTTGGGAAAAACGAAATTTTATAACAAAACATGTTTAAATATAAAAGCTATTTTTATGTTAGTAAATATCCATAGTGTAAAGGTGTTTGGGAGACAAACTTAAGTAAAGGTTTAGAAACGTGTAAATCAAAACATTTATCGTGTGAATATGCGCGTATAAGTAATATACATATTTCGCAGTGTGGCATTTTGTATGTATGAAGTACAAAGAAACAACTATACATTGACAGTATGTAATCTTTCAATATATATATGTATATGTATATATATATATATATATATATATATATATATATATATATATATATATATAGGACCGCAAGAGTATGAAATGAAGTAACAAAACTATATATTGGTAGGTATAGAATGAAGCATTTATTGAATAATAGAATACAAGCAAAATTTGGGGAATAGAAGGGACTTTTTATGCCAGGGCAATTCGAAGCCTAATGCTTCTCGTCAGAAGAGTAGAGAAGATGCTAGGCAGCTTGAGGAAGATGCGGCGTCTAGTGTAGGGTTCATTAGGGACGAAGAATATTAAGAGCAATTATAAAATGTTGGTAGAAGCTTTATTGAATTATAAATAAATAAAGGAGAAGCTTGTTATATATAGTATGATATATAAGATTGTATATGGTCTTTAACATAGTGTTGAGTTTAATGGATATATGTTTTAGGGTTCAATTGGGGGTGTATTATTGCCACGTGGTAATTTATTTTAACGGTTTGTGGGGTGTCTATGGAGTGGTATTTTTGACAGGTGCTACCTAAACGGCAAAAGGCAGCTATAAAATCGCTTATAATTTGGGAGGGTGTTACGCAAGGTTGTAATATTGATTAGGTAATATGCGGCAATATTTTTAAGTTTCTTCTGTTATGATATAGAGAATATGATTATAAGGGGTCGGCCGGAGGATCGGATGGCAATGTCTATGAGTGTGTTTCACTCGAAGCAAAAGGTTTAAGGATACATATAGTTGGCAAAGTGGAAGAGTAAGGAGACATTTACTACTTATAAAAGTGGTAATAATATCAACAATAGTAGGGTAATTATAATAATGAGAATTATAATAATAATAATGATAGTAAAAATGAAGATAAAATAAAAATAAAAATAATATTACCAATAGCTGTGATAAAAGTAATGCTAATGCTAATGGTAACAACAATGAAAATGAAGATAATAGTAACGCTTATAATAACAATGACGGGGATAGTAACGGGGATAATAATAACAACAGCAATAATAATAATAATAATAATAATAATAATAATAATAATAATAATAATAATAAAAAAGGAGGTAAAAAGGAGGAGAAAGAATTTAGCCATGGCATGGATCGACTACAACAAAGCGTACGACAGGATCCCCCAAGCATGGATAATAGAATGCCTAAAAATGTATAAAATACCAAACGGGATCACGAATGTAATAGAAAATGCAATGAAAAAATGGAGACTGGAATTGACAGCGGATTGACAACACATAACAGAAATAAACATACAAAGGGGAATCTCTCAAGAAGACTCACTATCATCACTACTGTTCATCATAGCCATGATGCACTTGAACAGTATTCTGAGAAAGTGCCAAGCCGGATACAAGTTCCCCAATACACAGGAAAAAATGAACCACCTGACGTACATGTACGATCTGAAACTATTTTCAAGGACCGAACAGGAGCTAGAGACACTAGTTAACACTACCAGAATCTTCAGCGAAGATATCCAAATGGAATTTGGAATGAAAAAGTGCGCACAACTAGTTATTAAAAAGGGAAAACTGGAAAGGACAGAAGGCATGGAACTACCCAACCAAACAGAAATGAATGTCACTAGGGGAACAAGACAACTATAAATACTTGGGAATTCTGGAAGTGGACACCATCAAAACAACAGAAATGAAAGAGAAAATTAGAAAGAAATACCTCTGGAGAACAAGAATACTCCGGAAACGAAATTATATAGCAGAAACCTAATGAAAGGAATAAGTACATGGGCAGTGTCACTAGTGAGGTACTCTGGACCGTTTATAGGATGGACAAAAGAAGAACTGAGAAAGCTCGACCAAAAAACCAGGAAACTGATGACCATGCATAATGCACTATACCCAAAAGATGATACTGACGGACTCTACGAGAAAAGGAAAGACGGAGGAAGAGGACTGATCTGTATAGAAGACTGTGCGAAGGATACGAAAAAAGGACTAGAAAAATTCATAATGCAAAACACTGAAAGGATAAGCGAGAGACACCGAAAAAAACAACAAAGAAGAAAACAGAGAGACAAACGACAAAACGAGAAAAGAGAAATGGGAAGAGAAACAACTTCATGGAAGATTCATGAGAATGATAAAAGATGAGAATAAAGAAAACACCTAAACATGGATGCGAAAAGAACATATAAACCGAGAAACTGAATCTCTAATAACTGCTACACAAGATAACTCGATAAGAACCAACCATATCAAAGCAAGGATCGATAAAACACAAGAAAACCGCAAATGCAGACTCTGTGGACAACGAGACGAAACGATAAACCATATAGTAAGTGAATGCAGCAAAATGGCC
>NC_136522.1:25607487-25649987 GCF_053919585.1 Euprymna scolopes
TCAGCCAATGGGCATGCATTTTATCGAACAAATGATCTGTTTTAGAACTATGTTAGTGGTTTAAGGTAGATCTTTTCCTTCCTTTTTATATATATATAAATATACCTATGTGTACACACATACATGCACATATATATACATATATATATACATATATGTGTGATCGTTTATGTATATTCATGTTTATTTAATTTATTTATTTGTTTGTTTTATATTGTTATTGTTAGTTTTAAAGCTATTTTGTATCGCTATCCTAGAGTAAGTTTTATTTTCTGAACACAGTTGTTTGCTATTTCTCGTCTACAGTTTAATAGATTTTGAGGTTCTTTAAAGTACAGGATAGCAACTTTTTCATGGAGGCATAATTTACATGGGTCGTCTAAATGTCTGCACGTGGTAGCTTGTCTCATTATTTTCCATTCGACTACCGGCGAATGTCCGCTTTCTTTGAGTTCCCAGTATTTATTCGCTAGTGTTGTTTTTATACGGTGTTTTTTATTTTTGAATGTACTTTTGTGGTCATAGTATCGGGTTTTGAAATCTAAGGAAGTCATGCCTATATAATATTTCTTGTTATTCGGGTTTTCTTTCGCAAATATTGTTGGTTGATAAACTACACTTTTTGTTAGACATTTATTTTGGACTGGGCAAAGTGTGCGGCGTCTACAATTGCATTTATCTTGTTCGTTATCAGTCTTTTTATTTATGGTATGGTTGTTCTTGTCCGGGGTTGGTTTGTTATTATTATTATTATTATTATTATTATTATTATTGTTATCATTATTATTATTATTATTATTATTATTATTATTATTATTTCTGCTAGTGTTGGTTTTATTTCTGTCATGGTGTCTACTTTTTTTATTGTCTATTTTGTTGTTGTTTACATTGTTTTCATTTAGTATTTTGCAATTATGTGCTTTAATTATCATCTCTAAATTTTCGCAACAACTGTAGGATAACTTCAAGGTATTTTTATTGAAGATTTTGTGTAAGGGGTTGGTTGCGGGAAAGTGTTTTACAATAAGATCTAGACATTTCTTGCCAAGTTTTGTTTTTAACATTTGATTGTATGGGGCCGTATACCAAATTATAGTTCCTTTTCTTCTATTTTTAATTTTATTATAGTTGTTGGTGTTTTGTTGCTTATATTTGATATCGATATTTTTGTATCCACTATTTTTTAGGGCTGTTTCGTAGATATTGGTTGACCTGTTAAATGCATTTTCATCGCTTGAGTTATTACTGAGTCTACTTACGATCGAGTTAGGAATGTGTTTTATAATTGATGGTGGGTGGTTGGACTTGGGGTTTACGTAAATTGGAGTAGCGTTATCTTTTAAGTATGGTTCATATGTGTTTTTATCTTAGTTTAACGTGACGTCCAGGAAGTTTGTTATTTTTATGTTAGCTGATACGTCCGCTTTTAGGCCTAATTTTTTCATTTCTTTGTGTATGATTTTCTTAAAGTTTTCTCCCTTGACTTTGTTGGAGTTTTTTTTATTATAGCTAGTCCGTCATCTCTATATAGGCCGATATCCGTAGTATCGAATATGCTTGTGAGGGTATATAAAATGAATAATCCCACAAGATCTGATGCCTCTGCAGAGTCTCTGGCACCCATCGCCAAATCGAACGAATTTTTCATTTTAGTTTTCATCCATTGCTTATTGTTATTTATTAGAACTGATTTTCTACATTTTTTAATGATGTTGATTTCTTCTGAGGATATATCAGTGTATGCCTCGGCAAATTCTAGGGCAATGTTAAAAAGTTCTTCGGATATCGAGGGATAAAAGTCTATGATGTCAAACTGTACGAACGTACATTTATCTTTGTTTTCTATATTTTTAAACCAGGTGATTGCTTCGGTAGTATTTGCCCACTGGTTTAGTTCTAGGTCCTGTTTGATTTGTTTGTTTACTCTAGAAAGTATAGTTTTGCTAATTCTACCTATTTTTGGTTTAGTTGGGTTTATCAGGCGGGTGCTGGGATTATTATTAAAGTCCCATTTGTGGTCTTTAAGCAGAATGTATGACTTTCTAGGTTTCAATTTGCCAACTTTATTTATTGGCTGATAGGAGGGGGCGCGGTGGATACTAGAATGCTGATTGGCTAACTAGAAATCCTCAACGTATATAAAGACAAGAAACAACCATAAAATTCGTGCATAAGCCTGACGAATCCTATAGTGGATGAAACGCAGAATATTCAGTGTAGCTTAATCGCCATATATATTTTATAAATTACTATATATATATATATATATATATATATATATATATATATATATATATATGATTAATCAGGCTAATATATATATATATACATATATATATGTGTGTGTGTGTGTGTGTCTGTGTGTGTGTAGTCATCAATATACAGTACTATTTCGTTGTATCACAACTCATCAGGGCACCTTTCCCAAGCCGAAGCTTGGACCTAGGACCAACGCGCTGACAGTCGGCAGTTAAGTAGCGGGTGAGGTTATTTACGACAGTGCTTTACCAAAAGAGGGGTACTTTCTCAGCTATTTCACTTTCAAAGGTGCTTTTTAATAATAAAAAAATTAGTATTAAAGTTTTAGAGTTTAGTTCAAATACAAAATACTTGTAGAATTCATATCTATTAAAATACGATTTGTTTAAAGCTAATTATTATTATTATTATTATTATTATTATTATTATTATTATTATTATTATTATTATTATTGGCTCACCTGGAGCTTTCACACGAGTCAGCAAACGATCTGATTGGAGACCTGTGGTGTTCTTTGGAAGCTGAGTGACAAGTCTCCCTAGACGTCCAGCTCTCTCCTCCTCCTTCGATAGCATTTGCAAATAAATTTGCATCATCGCAACAGTCTCTTACCATTGATTTCTCGTTGGCAGTGGCCATTTGTTTATACTGGAATTAGAGTGGAACTAAGCCTCCCCACGATCCCAGTTCTCTTCGCACTTGTCAAGCGGAGGTCTGGCCATTGCTCCCTCCTCGGTCTTTCCATCCTCCTTGACCCTTCTAGGCTCTTTGTTATCACTTTTTTTTGGGGGGGGGGGGCGGTGGTGAAAGCATGGAGAGATGCATGATGGGGGTGTGTGTAGAACATGTAGATCTGCAGCTTCGGTGTTCTTTATTCCCTGTAACGCCTTTTCATTATATTGTCTTGTGTTATTCTCCGCATTCAAGGGATTTCCTTAATATTTCAGCCGTTTTCATTATCGCTAGGCGTTGTGTTTTTTACAGCTATTCCTCTGATTCTATTTTCTGCAATTCTTTTTTCGAGGTTTTTTGGGATTGTTCCTAGTGCTCCTACTATTATCGTTACTATTTTGATTTTCTTCATCATCCAAATCCCTTTTTACTCTCTGGCTAGTTCTGTGTATTTGCTTCGTTTCTCCTTTTCTTTCATACTAACCCTGTGGTCAGCTGGGACAGCAAAGTCTAGGATTTGACAGGATTTTTCTTTCTTGTTATTTATTAAGACATCTGGTCTTCTTGCCTGGATGGGTTTGTCCGTCTGTATGTCCATGTCCCATAGGATTTTGTGGTTCTCGTTTTCGAGTGCTGTTGCGGGTTTATGCTTGTATCATTTATCTGTACGTTCAAAATGCAGCCGTTTGCAAATTCCCAGTGCACTGCCCTCCCCACTTAGTCATGCCTATTTTTGTATTCCTTTTGGGTCATTTTGCTGCATACACTTACTATATGGTTTATCGTTTCGTCTCTTTGTCCACAGAGTCTGCATTTGCTGTTTTCTTGTGTTTTATCAATTCTTGCTTTGATATGGTTGGTTCTTATCGAGTTATCTTGTGCTGCGGTTATTAGAGATTCAGTTTCTCGGTTTATATGTCCTTTTCGCATCCATGTCCAGGTGTTTTCTTTATTCTCATATTTTGTCATTCTTACGAACATTCCGTGGAGTTGTTTCTCTTCCCATTTCTCTTTTCTCGTTTTGTCATTTGTCTCTCTGTTTTCTGTTTTGTTGGTTTTCTCCGTATCTCTCGCTGCCATAATTATCCTTTCAGTTTTTTGCATTATATATTTTTCTAGTTCTTTTTTTGTCCTTCACACAGTCTTCTATAGAGATCAGTCATCTCATGCCGTCTTTCCTTTTCCCGTAGAGTCCGTCAATATCATCCTTTGGGTGTAGTGCATTATGCATGGTAATGAGTTTCCTGGTTTTTTGGTCGAGCTGTCTCAGTTCTTCTTTTGTCCATCCTGCCCATGTATTTATACCTTTTATTAGGTTTCTGCTATATAATTTCGTTTCCAGGAGTATTCTTGTTCTCCAGAGGTATTCCTTTCTAATTTTCTCTTTCATTTCTCTTGTTTTGATGGTGTCCACTTCCAGAATTCCCAAGTATTTATAGTTGGCTTGTTCCCCTAGTGCCCCAATTTCTGTTTGGTTGGGTCGTTCCATGACTTCTGTCGTTTCCAGTTTTCCATTTTTTATAACTAGTAGTGCGCACTTTTCCATTTCAAATTCCAGTGTTAATTAGTGTCTCTAGCTCCTGGTAGTGTTAATTATTGTCTCTAGCTCCTTTTCGGTCTTTGCAAATGTTTCAGATCGTCCATGTATATCAGGTGGTTCATTTTTTCCACTGTATTGGGGAACTTGTATCCGGTTTGGCACTTTCTCAGAATACTATTCAAGGGCATCATGGCTTTGATGAACAGTAATGGTGATAATGACTCTCCTTGGAAGATGCCTCTTTGTATGTTAATTTCTGTTATGTGTTGTCCATCTGCTGTCAGTCCCTGTCTCCATGTTTTCATTGCATTTTCTATTACATTGGTGATCCCGCTTGGTATTTTATACATTTTTAGGCATTCTATTATCCATGCTTGGCGGATTCTGTCGTACGCCTTTTTGTAGTCGATCCATGCCATGGCTAAATTTTTCCTCTTCCTTTTTACTTCCTTTAGGATCTTTTGATCAACATATAACAGATCATGTGCTCTTCTTTTAGTGGTAATAGTAGTATATTTATGACAAATAGCGATACTATCCAATACATTTTAATTGATTTGTAAAACCAAAATATGTAGAGAAAAAGAGAGAAATTTACTTACACTTTACGAAGAGTTTATTCCGGCAAGTGGTTGCGATTCCAGAAATGTTACTTGCTTCAAAAATGACATTTGTCACTCCCCAGTCATAGACGTAGCCTGGAAAGTAAAAATTGACACACACACTCTACATCAAATATATTAGTAAATTGAAAATTATCATCATTAAACTCCAAATAAACATTTTCTCCACAAATAAACACACACACATATACATATATACATACACATACACACATTAAGAACGAATCCAGGAGAAGAGAGTTAAGTGTTTAGAAGCGAAGAGAATAAGCTGAATTAAAGAAATCGTGTGTATATTGTCATCTTTTTATTATTAGATCTTATTAGATTACAAGCTTTTAGGTTTGAAGAAAAGTAAAGTTCATACGACAGAGATCAGAATTGGATGTTTTTTATTTGGTGTCGGCATGTTATGAAGAATTTTGTTATGAAGAATTTGGAAAAGAATCCGATAGTCAGATTTTATTAAAATTGTTGACGTGCTATGGAGAATTTTTAATAATCATTCGGAAGTTAAATGTTGTGAAAATTGTCGTCGTGACGAAACAGAGAGATTAAGTTGTGATTCAAATGAAATGTTTTGAAAATTGTCGTCGTTTTATGTAGAAGGTTAAATAAATATTTCTGAGACGGAGTTCTTGAAAATAGTCTTGTTATAGAAAATTTCAAATACACATTTCATAGTCGGACTTTGTGAAAATTGCTGTCGTGCTATGGAAAAAATAATTACGATTCGAGTAGGACTTTTGTGACGTTGCATCATAAAATTATGGAAAAGATTTAGTTACAATTTAAGCCGGACTACTTTTTTGGAGAATTAGCGTCGTTGTGTATCAAGAACTAGCTTCTCTGGCAATGTACGAATGGCTAGCTTTGTCTGGTCGTGTAGATTAAGCCAGCTGTGTCTGGAGTCGTGTAGTGAGAGCCAACTGTGTTCGGGCTCGTGTAATTATAGCAAGAGTGTAATGATGACAACTGTATGGGCTGTGTATTGAGAGCCAACTCTATCTAGCGTCGTGTACTGAGAGCCAGCTGTGTCTGGGGTCGTGTAGTGAAGGCTATTTATGACTGCTTTCGTTAAAAGAGAGCTAGCTTTGTATGCGATCGTGAAGCGAGAGACAGCTATGTCTGGTATTATGTAAGAAGACGTGGAAATGTAGAAATTTTATCTTATGTAATACACACACATTTTGCGATCTTCTGTAACACACACACACATATATACATATATATATATATGTATATATATGCATGCATATATATACATGCATGTATATATACATGCATATATATACATGCATATATATACATGCGTATATATACATGCATATATATACATGCATATATATACATGCATATATATATATATATATATATATATATATATATATATATATATATATATATATAGTCCGAATAATACAGAAACATTTTTCGATTATGACTGAAAAATCAAAATCCGTATATGGAATAATTTTTAATTAAGGAATATGATGAGAGTTTTCTTCCTCACAACTATAATTCTTTGTCTTCGTAAGTTTAAAAAACGCGCAGTCAAATAAAAACTAAAATGGCTTTGCTGCATCTTGAGCAACGGGTGTAACTAGTATATATGTACATTAAAACATACTTACCCTCTGGATCAATATTAGATGTAATAGATCCTTTGTCTGCGGTTGGTTGTGGTATGTTTAGTCGACAGTTTAACCTCGGGCAAACAACACTCACATCATTTGTGTTGCAATTGATGAATTTCGGTAAGATTTTGTCTAAGAAAGAAAAAGATAGATATCATTTATTTTGCAAAAAGTGAATCTAGTATAAAACACTCGAATTTGAATCATCATCAGCATCAACAGCAGCAGCAGCAGCAGCAGCAGCAGCAGCAGCAGCAGCAGCAGCAGCAGGAGTAAGTAGTAAAACTGACGAAATTTAATAAAAAATAACAAAATGTAGCAATGGTGACAAATATTTCGAAAAATCATTTAAATTAAATATAAAAATATAGGAAAAAAGTCAATACAAGATACATTAGATCTTGTAAATTTTTTTGTTCAATTATTATTCAAGTGAAATATTATGAAAAATACGTATATAGGTGTCTATACAAAAAAATATCATATTTAAGCAGACAACACCCCAAACAATTAATTTTAGGTATCTATGGTCACTATGACCAGTGACAAACTTTCCCATTTGTTGTGTATTGTGAAACTGTCGTGATGTCCACCGAATGTTTCGACTTTTGTGAAGAAAAAATGAATAAAGACTTTATTATTGGAATTTAGCGTATATATATACATATACATATATATATATATATATATATATATATATATATATATATATATGTATATGTATGTATATGCATATATATATATATATATATATATATATATATATATATATATATGTATATATATATCATTTTGTCTCGCTAAATTTGCGTTCCGTTCCATTTTTACATCAGTTCCTGGCCGCCATCTTGCGTTCGACTTTAGTCAAGATTTCCTTTATTTTATCTAGTCAAGTTCATTCCATGTATTTTTCTATATTTTGTTAAATAAGGAAATACTTTGAAGAGTTTTTGCTGTTTTAATTATGTTTTTGGTTTGTTTCATAATACATAGAGATTCGAAACAGTAGTAAAAAAAAAAAAATATACAACAAATAAATGTTACCATTGGCTATAAACGTTACTCGCAACCTACATGAATCATATTTTGGTTTTTTAGAGTACTTTTAGCACTCTTTATTCCATCTCAAATATTAACTTTTTACGCGTCGTAAGAATTCTAGAGGGCGAAAAATTCATGCTCTCCCTTCTTCTTCGTAAGGAAGGAGCTAAGAACCTCGTTTTCAGATTTGTTTTCGCGCACATTTTTGGAGACTGAATCGCGCAAACATAGAAAATAAAATGCTCAATAAAATGGAGAAGTGGTCAAAAACAAATATATAACATTTAAAATAGAAAATAATATGAAAAACTCGTTGCCCATAAGGTTCTTTTTTTTTGGGGGGGGGGGTAGTAACGGGCATCTTTCTTTCTCTCCCTTTCTCTCTCTGCCTATATCTATCTATCTACATATATATATATATATATATATATATATATATATATATATATATATATATATATATACTAGCAAAAGTACCCGTCGTTGACTGGGTTCAAAAACAGCCTACAGAAAGTGGGCTCTGATTTATGAAAGTATGATAGGTTATGAAAAGGAAGGGTTGTAAAGACATAGCTTCGAATTTGGGGGGGGGTATCAAAACCAAAGCAAAATATGATGAAATAAAAATAATAGATAAACCCCATAATTTATTATACCATACCTGTTCACACTGAAACACTTATCACAATATTCTGTGGATCTATATTAAAAAAAAATATTGTTAAACTTTGTGACATATTTCTGTTCTATGGAGATCAGGTGCGAACGAACACGCCGTAATTTTATTATACCATATTTCTTCAAACTGAAACATAATTATCAAAGTATACTTACGCAGATAGATATGAAAAGTCTTTATTAAAATTTGTGCCATTTTCCATTCAATGGAGGTCAGGCGCGAACGCAGACCCCACAATTTAATTATGCCATCCCTATTTAAGTTAAAACATACTTCTCAAAGTATTATTATGTACATCTATATCAAAAACACTTTTAAACGTTCTTTTTAAATTTTTAATTTTTTTATTTCCATATTTTGTGGACCAGGCGCGAACGCAGACCCCACAGTTTTCATGAACCACCATTCTGCCAGATCAAACATACCCATTCATGTGTTTTGGTACATCTTCTATCATTATATGTAATCAGTTTTTTTAAAATAGTCAACCATATAGGAGCCTATTCATAACCAGATACACACACAGACATTCAGCTTTATATTATAGATATATATGAAGAGTAGGTATCTCAGAAAACTTATTTGGGGGGGGAGGGTGATATCTATCCTTTTGTGGTTCTAGTAAGAAACAAAACTAGAAGATGTTTATGCAAAGAAATACTGTGCAATCTCTAAAAAAAAAAGTATTTTTTCATATTTTCAATATATTTACATGAATTTTCAAAGGTACAATAATAAAAAGAATGAAGGTGAGCTGTGCGGCATTCTTCAAAAGCGAAAAACAAAAGAAGAGGAAGCAAAAAAGAATAAAGACTCGCCGTTGAAATTATTGAAAGGACTTCTATGACCGACATGGCGGAAACGAAAGGCGAAAAGTATGCTGAAACCGAAGTTTACGTTGATATTGATAACGTTGATACTGTTACTTCGGAAGTCGACATTGAAAGCGTTGATACATTAAAAACTGTCAATGATGATGATGCACGTGAAGTTGAAGAATTAGAAAGGCAGTCACTACTTGGCACGAAAACATACATTGCAACCGATTTTACAGATGTTGGTCTATGACCTGTTGCTATAAATCATGAAATTCGCGCTATGCTTGTCCAGCAGGGATAAAAATCGAAAATAAAAAAAATAAATAAAAATAAATAAAATCTATCCAAAATTTTGAAATTTTATACCAAAATAAGTCTTTTAGGTTGTGAAAAGAGAAAATTATGTACTTTAGGAATTGTAAAAACATTAAGAAACTACGGAATAAAAATCGATTGAAAACAGATTTATGATCGTCCTATCGGGGGATATCTATCTATCTATCTATCTATCTATATATATATATATATATATATATATATATATATATATATATATATATATAACTACTTAATTTACTCACATAAATTCATATACGAAAATATAGATTTATGCATAAACTTTAAGTATTTACTTCAGAAGTACTCAATACGTAGGTAGAGCTAGTAAGTTATAAAATGTATATGGCGATTAAGCTACACTGAGTATTCCGCGTTTCATCCACTCTAGGATTCTTCAGGCTTATTTTTTTAGGGCTGTTTCATAGATATTGGTTGACCTGTTAAATGCACAAGGAAATGAAAAAATTAGGCCTAAAAGCAGACGTATCATCTAACATAAAAAAACAAACTTCTTGGACGTCACGTTAAATTTAGATAAAAACACATATGAACCCTACTTAAAATATAACGCTACTCCAATATACGTAAACCCTAATTCCAATCACCCACCACCAATTATAAAACACATTCCTAACTCAATCGTAAGTAGGCTCAGTAATAACTCAAGTGATGAAAATGCATTTAACAGGTCAACCAATATCTATGAAACAGCACTAAAAATAGTGGATACAAAAACATCGATATCAAATATACGTAACAAAACACCAACAACTATAATAAAATTAAAAATAGAAGAAAAAGAACTATAATTTGGTATACGGCCCCATACAATCAAATGTTAAAAACAAAACTTGGTAAGAAATTTCTAGATCTTATTGAAAAACACTTTCCCGCAACCAACCCCTTACACAAAATCTTCAATAAAAATACCTTAAAGTTATCCTACAGTTGTTGCGAAAATTTAGAGATGATAATTAAAGCACATAATAACAAAATATTAAATAAAAATAATGTAAACAACAACAAAATAAACAATAAAAAAGTAGACACCATGACAAAAATAAAACTAACACTAGCAGAAATAATAATAATAATAATAATAATAATAATAATAATAATAATAATAATAATAACTAGCAGGACCCGTGGAAATTCCACGGTAGGTAAAATCTTTTAAAACACATCAATAAGAAATTCCTTATTGTTATATTACAAAAATGAACGTATGGAAGCAAGTAGAACAAATAAAGAACTTTAGTTAAAACTTTTATTGATGGCCAATGCGATCGTAACTGATGCTGTTGATATTGTCAGGAAGTGCTGGTGATGATTGAGGCGGTGACAGGGACGTTGATCAGCTGCTTGGAGTGAGAATAGTGGTCAGTCAGCAGGTTCTGGGGAGTCAGACTGTGAATTTAAAAGAAAAATGTGTGACATTGTTGACATCGATTTTGTGAAAGTTCTGATGACTCCAAGTTGTTTAATATTTCAGGACATTTTGGATTACATGTATAGGTAAGGAATAGGTCTGGCTTTCCATATTTACAGAAAACTGCCATTGCATCTTGATACAGTTGAAGATTCCTAGGACTTCCTGTAAATGAAGATGGTAGAATAACTGGTACACCAGAATCGCCATCTTCATTCCTTGCTAAATGATCCATTAAGCCAGAATATTGAGCAGCTCTTGGTTGACTTTGATAGCTTTTAATGAAGTTTAATAAGCAACCGTCAACTTTTATATATGCAATAGACTTTTCTATTTATTTTTAATTTTATTCAATGAAGATTTGGAAATTCACAAATATTTTTTAAGTTGAATTATTGATATAGATTTCAATTAATGCATCACAACTTCCTGATAATATAAATAGAACACTTTGAATTTTCTGTACAAAAATTTTCCATAAAAACATTGTAATCTGTTATAATATTCAGATTCTTGTGTATTACATGCATATAAAATGAAGTGTTTCTGTAAATCTTACGAAGTACAGTTACATTTTGATTTTTCGATAATCAAAATTATGTGAGGTAGGTTGTACCTATCAAATTTATGTCAATGTTATATAATTAAGTAAAGTAAAACATACTGTACACTACTTTTTCATCAAATTATGAATTTTAAATATAAGGAAAGCAATTTAAAAAATTTTTTTTTCCAAAATCATATTTACATCCAAGTTAATTTTTAGATTCCATAGCTGTTCCTGATTGTTTTCATAACACTTCACGGTAAACAATATTCTTAGTATATGTTACACCACGCTTTCTGCCCTGATTATCATTTCTATGCAGTTGCATTACCTTAAATTTCACACTGTACTTTGATCGAGCTCTTGAACATGCCACATACAGTTGACCATGAGAAAATACAGGTTGTTGAAGATATATACCAACCTTATCCAAAGTTTGACCTTGTGCTTTATTGATGGTCAGTGAATATGCTAATCGTATTGGAAACTGTATCCGATGAAATGCAAACGGAACATTTGTATCACTTGGCTTTAACTTAATTCTTGGAATGATAACTGTGGAACCTCTATTAGATCCATTAATTAAAATTGATGCTGTTTTGATTACATTCTTTTATTTTCATCCTAGTTCCATTACAAAGTCCTTGATTTATGGATAAATTTCGCAGTCACATTACTATTGCCCCTATTTTCACATTAAGTCGGTGAGGTGGCATTCCAGATGGAGTTAATGAATTTATGAACTCGATAGGATAATTTTGAAGTTCAGCATCATCATCGGAGATGTAATCTGTACTTAAATATGTATTTATGCCTCCGGGAAGATTATTTAGAATTTCTTCATTTACTGTTAAACAATCTGTATTTTTTGGAGTCATGATGATTCTATTTTCCATTTCTTGGGGGCTGCAATCAAATATATTTGAGATTAGAGAAGCATTACATACCGAATCATCAGGAACATCTATAGCATCTACAGGAACGTCATTAAGACTGCTCGTTAGTGTACCATTACCAAGATGAAGGAGCCATTTAGAAAACTCCTGTTCATTTATGTTAGTTCTGACGTTTTGTGTTAGTTGTAATTGACTGAAATGATGCCACAATGGGCATCTTTTAAGACAGGCGTCTATAATACATGTAGGTGATCCATGTGGTACTGCTGGCAAAATTTGCCTGAAGTCACCTCCAAGTATGAGAAATTTTCCGCCAAATATTTTATCGTTACCCATTATATCTTGTAAACATCTATCTATAGCAAGCAGTGCATGATTAGGTATCATAGAGGCTTCGTCTATGATGAATACCTTTACCTTTCTCAAAAAAGAAGCATGCTCTGATAAAGGAGAAATGTTACAGATACCGGTTTCTGTCAGAGGTACAGGTAGTTTGAATATACTGTGGAGTGTTTTCCCTGAAGTTAGTAGCATTGCAGCAATGCCGCAGTGGCGGTTACAGTACTGCTGGAGGTGAAGTAATCATATAACATGTTGAATAAAAAGGTTTTTCCTTATCCGGCTGGGGCATCTAAATAGAAGCAATTGTTGTGTGGGGCTTCTTTTTCAGCTGCCATGACAGCCTTGATTATAGTATTAAAGACCTCTAATTGTTCATTGTTTAACAATTCAACATTAGGCCCGTTTGTCTTTCGAGTCATATTATCTATTGAAGGATCACCTGTTGGTTCAGGTAAACCCATTGCCTGGCAAGAAGAACCATGCTCATTAAATATTGCTTTTATCAAATGAATAACTGGGGGATATGTATATACATTGGCCCCCGCTCTTTGCGGCCCGGGCGACAAGATCAATGTATAGTATCTGTTCCGACAGATACTGCAAGCAAAGACCATATGTGGGGGTAACCCCACATATCTACCTTGGTCAATGTAGGGGCAACCCTTCATGCCAACAGTTCCTATCCAACTCCCATTTCCCACCTATCGGGAGCTGGTCCCCATTTCCCTCCCCTCCCTCTCTCTTCACATTAAAAAACGGCCTTATGCTAAATGTAAGCATCATGCTGAAATAATAAAAATGCCATTCTTAGTAAGGGGAGAGGGTTTGACTATTCAAACCTTCACCTAAATAACCATTTAATGAAAAAAATGTTTAAAATGTTTTTGTGTCTTTTTTATAATTTTTGTTAAATAAGAAAAATCAATAAACTTTGATAACACTATTGTAAGAATCATGCTGAAAGCCATTCTTAATATGGGGAGGGGGGGGTGAACTATTCTGAAACTTTACCTAACAATGTAAAAAAAATAAGGGAAAAATATATGTATGAACAATAAATATTTCTTCAGTTAAATAAATTATACTGTAAATCTTTAAATCTATATATATAAAAATGTAAGTGTTGGTTCGTTCGGAATTAATTGTCTAAAAAACCACTGGACGGATGGCTTCCACGTTTTGGTATAATATGTTTACTATATCCATGTGTGTTTTTATATATTTCTTTTTAATTATAACATTATACTTAATTTTTCTATGATAAATAGGTGGATTTCTTTGTACCGAGAGGCCATTTTTTTATTTAGGGACAATTATTTATTACCGCTTCCTGTCACGTGACCAGTGTTACAGTTTAGCGGTTTTCCTGCTATATCTGGAGATTTCGTTTACAATCTAGCGGGAAATTCTAGAAAATCTGGAGGTATTCGGCACCTACACACCCGCATTAGATTATTAAAAAATAAAGAAAAGCGTTTGAAAATACTTTAAAACATAAAATAAACTCATTCATGTAAGTAAAAAAAAAAAGTAGCATTTATTGCCTTTGGTAACAATTATTTATTGATTATTTGTTTTGTTTTTCACCTTTTTTTCGACTAACCATTCTTAAATCTCACGATAAAATCGATTTTTCCAAGTACATTTTAGGTGTGGGGGGGATTCCCATTCCGAAGTTTAGTTTATAATACGGTCTAAAAGTGTAAAAAGCAAGAAACAACAGCAAAAAAAAACAAAAAAAAACGGGTTTGTATTACTGTACACGTAGATTCGAAAAAGTTGTCAAAAAACAAATATATAACAAATAAATGTTATCAAAGGAAAGATAAGTTACTTTTCTGCCAAACTGGATATATTTTTCGTGTTTTTATTCAATGTAACATATTTATTCAGCTCGAAAAACATACAGTGTTTTATTTTTCTTTCATTTTGAGCTCCTTTTTTCTCCCGTTTGTTTTTGATTTCTACAATGAATAAACCAGTTTACAAGTAAATTCAATCTTGGAAACTACTCGTTTGCCGTAATTTTAAATGTTATTTTCATTTTCAGCGCCCCCGAAAACCTTTAAGAGTGGTAATTTTAAAGGAATTTGAGGGTGGAGTAATTCTTCATATTTACCCTTTTTTTAATTGAATTGTTGTTAGGTGAAAGTACAGAATAGTTACAATACACCCTCCCTTCCCCATGTTAAATAATAGGTTTCTAAATAATAGCGTTAAAAAATAGCTCGGGTCGTAAAGTGCAGGACTGTAGGAGTACCTATAAAAGGTAACGCCGGATCGGAAAAAGAGCTCAAAATGAAAATAAAATAAATTCTCCACTCAAAATAAGAAATGGGAGAAAAAAAAAGTTAAATTCTCCGCTGTGTTAGTAATTAAAAACTAAAACAAATTCTCAAAATGAAAAGAAATGTTAGATTCTCCGCTCAAATACCAATATAACAAATGGGAGAGAAAAGAAAATTAAATTCGCTAAAACAAATTATTTTTTACTTGTAAACTGGTTTATTAATTGTAGAAAACAAAAACAAACGGGAGGAAAAAAGGGCTCAAAAAGTAAAGAAAATAAAACAAATTATTTTTACAATTGTAGCCATCCGTATTATGAGATTTGTGTGACGTCACTTCCAATGTAAATAAAGAAGTGCGAAGCGTCAGGATAACCAAAATCTTTAAATAGGAAATAAATATTTATTTAAATAAATTAAATCGTAAGTAATGAAACAAAGTGTTTTATTTCATATTAAAAAAAATTGTTGTGTCCATTTTTTATAGTATTTAAATATGTATGCCCTGTCGGTGGGCATTAGAAGATAATGAATGCCTGTAAAAGAAGCAAAATAAAACAGACAAAACATAATTTTCTTTTTGTCATTTTCATATGTCTTGTCGCCACGGTATTTTATTTTATGATATATTATATTATTTTATTATATATTATTACACACACACACACACACACACACACACATATATATATATATATATATATATATATATATATATACGATGACGTAATGATTAGGAGCCTTGACTGTCGTACAGGCGGTCGGGTTTCAATCCTGGTTTGAGGTAGTAACCTGTCTAACCGCACTGTGAAACAGCGAAACAGTACTGTATGTGGATGACTATATATATATATATATATATATATATATATATATATATATAGAGAGAGAGAGAGAGAGAGTGAGAGAGAGAGAGAGAGAGAGAGAGGATTTAGTAATATTTCTATGTAAATTGTTTAATCTATTTAAGACATGGTATTTTTGATTTTACAACATATCTACCAACAAGTTTAAACTAATAACCTAGTAGAGGATGGGGTCAAGTGGTTGGCTGCGAAGAATAGCGACATTCGCCATTCACTTAGTGTTTGGTTGCGCTTGTGATCGATCCCTTGCCAGTCGAAGTTTCGTCTTCGACAATCACTTTGACAGAAACTATACCATTTCGGTGACCTTTTAGCAGTTGGACTGACAAAATATTCAGTGTAACCCCAGGAGGTCTACCCTCTAAGGCCTTGCTCCTCGGTTTTCAAGTTGAGCAAGTGTAATACATGTTGTGTAAGGTGCCTCCACTGGGGAAAGCCGACAGGGTACTCAGACTTATTTTTGCAAAAACAGAGCGAATCTCCTATACAGGCGTTGGCCCATTCATACTAGCTTCTGAACTTTTGTCAAATCCTTTGGCGGTGAGTAAAAGGTAAATAACGGTTGGTAGCGAAGAAAACAAGAACTGATCGCATGCTTTCTATTAATTTTTCCTGATAAGATTATAAGCTATTTTCGACAGGAAATGTGAAGTTGATGCATCTGAGGCAAGAGTCTAACATTTTTGAAATTGACGTCGTCAAGTGATAGAGAAGAACAAATTACAATTCGTCTTGGATTAATGAGAAATAGCGTCCTATTATAATAGTGTAAAGTAAGCCTGCTGTGTGTAGTGTTGTGCAGAGTTAACCAGCGGTGTTTAGGATCGTACAGAATCAGCCAGCGGAGCCTAGGATCGTTCGGAGTGAGCCAGTTGTACCTAGGGTCGTGCAGAGTTAGTCAGCTGCGTTTAGGGTCCTGCAGAATTAGCCATGTGTCTAGGGTCGAAGAGTCGTGCAGAGTTAGCCATCTGTGTCTAGGGTCGTGCAGAGTAAGCCATCTGTGTCTAGGGTCGTGCAGTGTTAGCCAGCTGTGTTTAGTACCATGTATAGTTAGTCACCTCTATCAAGGCTTGTGTAGAGTTAGCCACTTGTGTCTAGGGTCGTTCAAAGTGAGCCAGATGTGGCTGGATTCGTGCAGAGTGAGCTGGGCGTGTCTGGGTTCGTGCAGATTAGCCAGTTGTGTATGGGGTCGTGTAGTGAGAGCCAGCTAAATCCAAGGTCGTGTATTGATAACCAGCTGTGTCTGGTGCCGTGTAAGAAGCATTACAAATGTAAGTGCCGATCTAAACACTGGTTTGTATGTTAAATGATCGTTAAGGATCCTGAATCCTCTGATTTGAAATGCATTAATTTGCATATGAATTAATTAGCTGCGTTAAGTACTAATTCGAGAAAAGAGGGAGTCAGGTGTTTTGCCATCAAAGAGAACAATCCGAATGTAAAAAGTCAGGTGCATGTTGTCAATTACTTTATTTTCATGATAAGAATGCATAAAGTCAATATTATTAATCTCTCAGCCGACTTATCATCTGTACTTAAGATGTGGAAAATATATTTTTGAATACAAATTCACACTGATTGTATTTATTGGACCAAACTAAGGGGAGGGAATTATAGCGTTACTTTTAGGGCGATACAATGATTTTGTTCCAATCAAACTTCCCTCCTTTTATTAATGGCGTTTATAATAATTAAATATTATTATGTATTGACATATTTTACCTTTTAATGGCTCATCAGTATATATAGATCTCCATAGACAAACGCACACGCACACACGCATGCGCATACACGCACACACACATTCACACACACACACACACACACACACAGATATATTGATAGGTGTTTTAGTGTCGGCAAACTTTAAATTGACAACTCTATTTTCTTTAATTACAGCTTTGGCAACTATCGGTTATTTTGAATTTATCTGGGTTAAGCAATTCACCATGAAGAGACTGATACTTGAGCAGCGCTGTGAAATTGTACAAATTTATTTAAGTTATATTTGATGAACGAATAATTTCACGAAATTTTCATGTCAAATGGCCATCTCGTTCGTCCGATTTAACCCCATTAGATTATTTTCTTTGGAGATATATAAAGTCCCATGTCTACGCTGATAAACCAAACACAATAAATCATTTTGAAGACAACATTCCATGCGTTATTGTCGAAATACAGCCTAATTTAATGAGTAGTGTTCGTGAAAATCGAACCTTTAGATTACGCCATACACGCACGAATCAAATGCCCGAAATTGTATTAAAATAAAAAATACCAAACATTAATCTTTGGAATAAACCAATACTTGTATAATTGTGGTTAAAACAAACAAGTGTTAAATTCGGCACACCGCTGTCAAAAATCAACTCCCAATCTTGACACTTTACTTTCAAAACTTAACTCTAGAACACGACGCACTGCTGACAACACTTACTACTCTTATACCCTAATCTAAAATCAACTCAGTTTCTGAAAACATCAGGCCCTTTATATCTCACGGGAAGCATATAATTTGCATATTAGGTGACAATATCGCAAGCATATAAAGAGAAACAGCACCTTTTTAAAAAAAATTTTCTTCATTCTTTTTGGTCTGTGCGGAACTCTACTGATTGCGCACGAACAGGTTTGTACTAATTCTTTAAGCGTTTTATATAAAGTTAGTAGCAGATAGGTTATACAACGGACACGTGTCTGGAGAGATGCTTCTCAGGCAGGTATGCGAGTAGGAATATCGCGCGCGCACACACACACACAAGCGTTGCTCAACAGGCAACGATTATTTGTCCTCGTCATGACTTCCGATTTCTCGGACAGGTGGCGTCTCTACTTCCTGTTTCGCCTTCTCTGTCTCTCTTATTTTTTGCGATGTGAGCGTTACTAAAATAATATATTTCAATTTTTTATATCATCATAGAGAACGAGCGACAACAAGTCTACCGAAAACTACAAATTTTTCGTCCAAATTATCGATGTAGACAGACGTACATTACGTGCGATTCGACAGGCGCGACTTTCGTTTTAAGGTAAAGCGACATGTATACATAAACGAACTCGTGGGAACACTTTATACAATCAACTTATCAAAACTTTTACTGTACATATATACAACAGACATTACAAGTTAAAAAGTATCCTTATGCGTGTATACCTCCACACACGCTTGTATACACAAAACACTCTCTTATTGTTCTTATTTTCTCCATTAAAAAATTTTGTGGATTGTAAATATGTAAATTTTGTTTCTATTATTGATTGTTTATTTTGGAACATGCAAAATACATACCGCAACAAATTGATGACCTCCCACCTTCAACCTTCAAAAATATTGCCAGACACTTCTCAAACTTATATGCGAATAGGTATGTCGCACATACACACACGCACATAAGCGTTGCTAATATGCACCGGTTATTTACCCGTGTCGTCATTTCCGATTTGTCCGCAGGTGACGTCTCTACTTCTTGTTTCGCCTTCTCTCTCTCTCTCTCTCTCTCTCTCTCTCTATCTATCTATCTATCTCTATCTATCTCTATCTCTCCTCAACATGCTTACTGACTTTCCACAAAACGACTAATGGCAATATGCTACAATTGTGACTCTTGATGGCGACTTTATTTTTCTCGTACCACGAAAGAATATTGGATCTTCGCAAGCAAAATGGTGATCACATAAACAATAATAATTTTCTGTACTTGCTAACTTCAACTTACGTCTGAAACACCAGATTTTATTTATAATTTTCACTGAGATGATGAAGTGCAAACATTCCATCACATGCGTTTTAGCTACGTGTCACAAACTTTAACCTTTCTTCGCTGGCTATCTCTCTATATTTTTTTACCATGTGCGAATTAGTAAAATAATATATTCCAGCTTTTTATATCGTCATAGAGAACGAGCGACTACAAGTCTACCGAAAACTACAAATAGCGACTATCACGTTGTTTCAGCTTCAAGTTTCCAACATCAATATGGAAGAAAACGAGCAACAGCAAACCAACCGACGTAAATTAGTAAAGACACCCATGCGACTTCAACCTCGCAGAGTAAAACATTTGTTTTACTCTTTGCACGTGCACACTTAAAAAAAAAAGGAATAATAAACTGCCATGCGTATCGACATACGAGACTCGTGCTGTCTCATGCACAACACACAATTTCAAGAACACCGAGTTTTTGACTTCATATTGACGTTGAAAAGTAAGTCAAGCTCTGCAATATCTTACGGCATATCAACCCTTTCTAGCAACATCTTATCGCATACCAACTCTTTCCAACAACAAACACGACAAGCAAACTCACAAAGACATTTATCAAGCAATGTAAACTCCTGGAATTCACAACGACCTCAACGACAGAGGTTTCCTCAGTCAACATGAGTTAAGCTGCAAAATGCACACTACTAAACTCATTCCTGGGCGTCCAATGATCCAATCAACTCACTTGCTATACCAATCATTTTTAACTTGTCACTTTCAATGGAACGGATCCATTTTTCATGCACTCACTTGCAACAGTGCGTGCCTAATATCGACAATGCGCTTTCTAGTGTATTCTAGACTACACGTTTCTCTGGAATAGATTAATTTTCTGTAGACACACTTGCAGCCGTACGCGACTAATTTCGACTAACTTCGAAAAACTATGCAGACCGCTTACACATGCTTTCTAGACTCAGCAACACAATGTAGTCTGCGACCGCAAATCTCTCGCACTGACAATTCACAACGATCATCCTGTGACCTTTACACACAGTTACACAGGCTTTGAAATCTCTGAATTTGATATCCTTTCCTGTCGCAGCCTCTTTTCTCAGCCGGCAGACGCTTTTTAGTGTTACAAATCGACATAAAATATTTTTGTTTATCTGCTAGCGATAGGATACATATTTGATTGTATGTTCGAACTGAGCGAGAATTCACTACTTCCTTATCCTTTCAAAACCCAGTATTAAAATCAGTCTGAAGAAATTCTCTTCCACTGACCTAGGACCGAAAAGGTGAAGTATGACAGCAGAAGAGTTATTGCACTGTGATCCGATCTCGAAAACCAAAGATTCCACCAGTTAGAAATATTTCATCAGCCACGGAAAAAAATAAAACGATTTCGTCGATTCTATTTTTAGACCGAGATGCGAAACAAAGAAAGAACAAAGCGGGAGGCGAACCCCCTCCCTAACCCATTTCGACAGAGCCCAGCCTAATTTTTCTCTGGCACTCTTAAGCGATATAACGCGATTTCAAATATAGCAGCACCGAAGGAAAAAGTATCCCGATTAAAAGCGAGTTGAAACGCTTAGCTATCTTTTTTTCTCGAAGCGAAAAGTATCCTAATTAGTTAACACCACGTAAAAGCTATTTTGGAAAAACAAAAACGAATGCCGACAGACATAATATGCAAAACAAGGGTATTGAAACACTGTGAATTTATTATTCGAATTTTATTCCACCACAAGAGAATCCTATCGGACTGAATGTGTCGCTCATAAGTTGTGAAAAGAAAAAGGACAAAACAAACAAACAAAAAGAAGACAAGAAAAGGACTCGTAAGTGTAATTTTTGCTTTTCGTTCTGTCAAACTGAAGATTGAATTTTTCCTCGTGGTCGTGGAGTCTGATCGCGCTGCTAATCCATTTTCTTTCTGTTGTAGGATTCTCCCTCAGTTTACATGTTAAAAATATTCCCAACTCCATTAATTTTGAATATATTTTTTCTCGATAAATTTTCCCCTTTATCTTTAATAAATTTACTTTATATTATTTAGAAGTGTTTGTCTCGGTCTTTCTCGCAATTTTATCGATTTATTCGATTCTTGTGTTCATTTTGCATCCCGCTTATCTCACAGAAACTAATTGCCGTTTTTTGTTTCAACCTTTTCTGTAATAAAAAGAAAAATTGAACTTTACTGGGACCATTTGTCTGCCTGCGATAAACGTTTGTTTTTCGTAAATTCCTTCCTATATACCTTTGTCTGCTTTTTATTTTTTTAACCCCTTCCCCCCTTTACGTGTGTGACATTAGACTGATATGCACATAGGTATGTCGCACACACACACACACACACACACACACACACACACACACACACACACACAGACAGACAGACACACACACACACATATATATATATATATAAGCGTTGCTCAACATGCACCGGCTATTTGTCCTTGTCGTGATTTCTGATTTGTCTGACATGTGGTATCTCTACTTCCTGTTTCGCTTTCTCTATATCCTTCTCTTTTATCGGCCAAATCGTCGATGTAGACAGACATACATTACATGCGCCTCAACAGACGTGACTTTCGTTTTAAGGTAAGGCGATATGTATACATAAACGAACTTGTGTGAACACTTTATACAATCAACTTATCGAAACTTTTAGTGCCCATATATACAACAAACATTACAAGTTATGCTACGGTTATGCGTGTACACTCACATACACGCGTGTATACACGAACGCACTTACATATTGTTCTTACTTTCTCCGTTGAATAAATTTTGCAGATTGTAAATATGTAAAATTGGCCTTTCTGGTTGATTGTTTTTTTTTGTTGTTGTTTTTTCTTGGAAGACGCAAAATACATACGTAACACGTGTGAGCTCAGCAAAATGTTTATTGCACACTGAAATATAAGTCAACCGACGTCTATTGTCTCTTACGTGATGAGAGATTTCGATATAAGGAATAGTATGATAATCGCGGTTAAAGGGAAATAGCTTATGTATTTATAACAAAGCATTTCATTAGAAAAGAGCAACTTATTTTGCCTTTGGTCGGATTTTAGACCACTGAAAACTATTTTTCAGCGATATATTTTTATTTAAAGTTTGCATCCTCTAAAAACCACCCTTTATTGTTGTTATTATTATTATTATTATTATTATTATTATTATTATTATTATTATTTGATGTATCCATATAAAATTTTATATAGTGGGTATATTATATTATCAATTTTCAGTATTTACTTCAATAGTGCCAACCGCTGTGCACTATATGGAAGCTTCACATATCTCCCCGCAGTGTCTTAGTCCAAAATACATTTTAGTCTACAAGAGATCCTGCTGTTGATTTTATAAACATTATTTTTATATAAATAGCTTGAATTAATGTTTAAAATGCAAAAGTCATGTATCAGAATTCAATCGTGCCCTAAACAGAAACATTCATTTCGAGCGTCCTTCGGTCGTATCAAAACCGTACTGTTGATTTTATAGGTCGGTCCCATCTGCTTGTGCGGTGATAAAACTTCTCAAATCTGCTTGCGATGTTTTGGTCAATTCAAACTGTTCATTTTTTAATCTGATTTTTTTATTATCGATTTTCCATACATATCTGAGGCATTCCGATACAAAATTAATAAATAAAGAACAATTACAGACACATAAAGTGCATCCGTCTGAAAATCAGCCCAGTTGTTTCGCAGGCCATATGGGGCGATTTAACACACAAAGTCCCTCGCGCGCGTACACACACACACACACACACACACACACACACACACACGCACACACGCACACACACACACACACACACACACACACATATATATATATATATATATATATATATATATATATATATATATACACTTGTATGGTTTGTGAGAGAGAAGAGCATAGTATTTATTTAAATATGTTACAGAAGGTCAGAAAAATATCGGTTCGATATAATAGGAGACCCATTTTAGTGCTTAAAATATAGCAGAGGCTGTAATTCTCCCAATCCCCACTCGAAGTTACAGAAAGAGGATAGCTCAATGTCAAGAACAAAAAAACAAACAAAAAAAAGCCATGGTGTCTGGGCTCAAGCGTGAAACGCGAGAAAGGGGAAGAAGGCAAAAACTTACTAACAAACTATTTTTCTCACAGCCATAAGTACTTATGACGTTGTGACGTTGCAAAATAAGCTTTTTAACATAGCTTTAGTTTGATACATGTGTGTGACTTGAGAATAGAGTGACGTGAAACAGGACTTTCTTCCCAAAAGTGGTATAAGTGACTGCCACAGAATCGAACATTTTTCTGATTTTCACATATTATGCATCCAGGGCATTGCTCGTTCAGATGGTTTTAGTTTCAACTGGTCGGATGCGGTTGACAAAAGTTCTTAGCAGACATGCAAACACACGCACGCATACACACACAAAAACAAAGACGATTTCCCTTTGTATAATAGACTAGCATTTATACCCGGCGTTGCCCAGTTGGACATGAAGTTTGGTTTGGGCACAGCTGCTATACTAAAGATATTGAGCAATCCCCACAAAAAGGAAGAAGTTGGTGACAACGTTCCCATCAGCTCGTGCATAGAAATCCCCCTAAAAACATAAAGTAAATGAATCAAAACAACCCTTATTTCAATCAAAGTTGCAGCGAATGCTCGTGCGACCAGAAAAAAATAGCCAGCGTAGGTAGGCTCCAACCTTAAACAAATAAGGGAAAGAAGGGAAACACGTTATATGCAAACGCGTTTGCTTATTGGACCACGACGACTTATAACGCTATCACCTTGAAAAATAACGTCTTCAATCATAGTTTCAGTTTGATACGCATTTGTGACTTGCAAAAACGGCGATGTGAAAAGTGACCCTCCTTGCATGGAATGATCGAGTTGACCACCACAGAATTAATCATTTTTTTCCCTAATTTTCACTTATTATGTATTTGGGGCATTGCTCTTTTAGATGTACCGATTTCGACCCGATCGCATGCGGTTGGCGAATTTTTTAGCAGACATAAAACATACATACAAACACACAGACGACTTTCCTTTATATAATAGACTAGCATTGATACTCGACGTTGCTCGGGTGAACATGACGTTCGATTTGGACACAGATGCTATACTAAGGATATTGAGCACTTTTATCAGTACCTAGAAAAGAATGGAATCGCCACAAAAAAGAAGAACCACCTCCCCACCAAATATGTTGGCAGAATGGATACGAAGAGAAGCAGCTATTCTTCAGATCCAGCTCCTAAAAATAAATATATGAATCCAAACAACTTTTCTTTCAATCAAAATAGCAGCGAGTACTCGTGCAACTAAAAAAAAAATAAGCAGCGACAGCTGGGTTCATCCTGAAATGCGAATAAGAAAAGAAGGGAAAATTTAGTAGCTAACATGCTAGTTGTCACCACTTATGACGCCAGGAATCTCTAAAATAACGTTTTTAACCAAATTTTTAGTTTGCTTCCCGTGCGTTGCTTGCGAAAATCCCGACACAAAAAGTGACCCCTCCTCCTTGCAAGAAGTGGTTCAGTTAACCAATACAGAATTAATCTTTTTTTTCTAATTTCTACATATTATTTATCTGAGGCACTGCTCTGTCAGATGCTACCGGGTTCGATCTGGTCGGATTCGAATGACGAAAGTTTTAATAGGCATACAAACACACACACAGACGACTTTTTTTTTTTTTTTAAATATAATAGAAACTAACATTTCATTCTCTAGTTGATGCAATATTCTGTTGACCAGCCATCGGATCCAGCCTTCTGATCAAACCTTCACAACATTGGTCTGGTGGTACCAGATCAGGCTGTCTGAAGATATCAACTTTGTGACTTAAATGTATAAAACATGTATGCTATTGTTTTCTTTCTTTGCAAAATTAAATCATATTCTGAAAAAAACTCAAACATAACCAACAATTTCTTTCTACAAAACGAACAAACTGAACTCTATGAGGATAAATATAAAATGCTTGAAGCATAAAAGCATTTGGCAAAAGTGTATATTTGCCGTAAAAGAAGACAACCTAACTAAGCAACATGGATGAACATTTAAAGATACAGTAATAGGTTGGGATGCGAATTCATTAAAATAAGATATTTTTGAAATACGATGATACATTGTATCTATATTTACGCTCTAAGATACACAAATTTATGAGCTATTTCAAAAATCGTGCGACGCAAAAAAAAAAAATTAAAAATTAAAAAAAAAATACAAAAAATGCCCAAAAATACAAAATGCAAAGCAGGAAAAGTTTATCAGGTTGGGCTAAGCTGTCTTTTACTTGTGTATAATCTTTCCCTTTTTAGTTACCATATCGTGTGTGTGTGAGTGCGCATGTGTGTGTGTGCATGTGTATCTGTGTGTGTGGTATCCTTGCTTTTCTTTCCCCTCTTTGTATGCATCCCTTACGCTAACACTTGCCTAAACGATGAGTACAACTCTATATTTTCATTGTTTTATTATCATTTATGTTAATTATTTATATGTCAATTTCAGTATCATTGCTGTTGTATTTACCTTTCTTTAGTGATTGTTGAGTGAAAATTGTAGCATAACTTGAACTTGTTTTGAGTAATTTTTTACTCATAAGACGAATTAAGTCTCTTTCTTTTAATTTAAATAAGAATAAATATTTTGAGAAACGATTTTTTCGAGATACGTTGGCGGTTATGGAACGAATTAACTTCATATTTGTAAAAAGAACTTGAAGCATAAAAACTTTTACCAAAATGATTGCACCTGAAAACGATTGAAATGCCATAAAACAAAATAACCAAACTAAATGCCATGAACAGATAAAGTTATAAAGAATTTGGAGTATAAAAAATTTTAACATAGTGATTAAAACCAAAAAAAATATTAATATGCTGTAACGCAAAATAACCAAACTAAACATTATAAATAAATATTTTAAGATGTAATAACGAACTTGAAGCATAAAAATATTTTCCAAAATCATCAGATTCGGCATTAAATAACTCAAAATGGTTGATATGCATTAAAACAACTTTACATGAAATCGGTCCACTCTGTTGCTTTAAATTCTTTCTCACAATCAGAACTATGCTCTATCGATACAAATCCACCATCAGACCATGTCTGTAGTAATATTGCAACATTTGGCTGATGAATATCTGTCCTTTTTGAAGGTTCTTGATAAAATGCCGAAAGGTATCTCTAATTTGATTGGCTCTACCATTTCTTGTTCACTGCAACCTCTCTCTTACAGACGTGATGTTGCTAGTCTCAGTCTTTTTATAAATAATATTATGGTATGTGCTTTCCAGAACTGTCTTATCTGTTCTCTGGTTCCCTTGCTCGTTTGACTCGATAGTCTACTGGTCTTCATCACTTTGCTATTTTAATACATCATTAAAGTACATCTTCATATTCCAGTAACTTCTTTCAAAAAATTGCAAGGTTGTAGAACTCTCTTATTGGTCACTATTTTCCATCAACCTACAGGCTTCAAAACTACAGTCAATAAGCATTTCCTATTTTTGTGATAATCATCTTATAATTTAGTCATTGTAACCTAACGTCGTAAACCTATCGGCTAGATGGTCAGCTGCAGTTAAAATCTTTATAAAAAAGATCGGACCGGTCGCCATAGACGTTTCAACAATGCCAGTCTTCATCAGTGGGTACGCAGTATTTACAACATCCTGAGAATCCAGCATGGCCAAATTCGGTGATATTTCATCAGATACAAATAGATTAAAAGTGCTTAATGAGGAGATACTCACCTGGCTTCGATGGGCATTTAGAACTATCAACTTCAAAATCACAGATATTCACGATAGGGTCACGACTCGGAACTTGTAACTGGGCTCCCCATGATGGAACATAGTTAGCCCAGTTGATGTATGGTGATCCTGGTAAGTTGATAAACTGACCATATGACAAGAATTCGTTGAAAATCTCCAGTTTTGTAATGTAGCCGTAAAAATTTCGACCAATTATAATTTTAAATCTGAAAAAAAGAAATTATTTTTAAATGAAAATAATAGTTTATATCATCAATATATTTGATAGCAGAAACAGCTCCAGGAGTAAAAAAAGCCAGCACAAATGAGCAATAGAGCTATAGCAGGAGATAATGTTAGAAGAATACCGTCAGGAATTTCAGTTCCTGGCATAATCACCCAAAGTGAATTACCAACATTAAAAAGCTGTGGTAAAAATCTAATGGCATCGACACTGGGATACAATGGAACTGTGATCGTTTTTGTCAATAAATTTGTGAACAATTAACAGCAAGAAATGTTGTTTAATCATCTAAGCAATACAGGGTCACTGAAGGCGGATTAATTTCATACCCAAGACTTTTAGGTCTGTGACCAGATTAAAAGTCTCTGGTAAAATCCAAAGCCATATTCACGAAGATACAATAGCGTCTGGTCGTTATTGTCAATGTATTTGTGAACAATTGATAGCAAGCACTGCAGTTTAATCACCTTTGCAATATTTGATGATCATCGTAATAAACTGATAATAGTGATATCTTTATATTTGATGCTGCATTCGGATTCAATTTACTGCTGCTTATCATGATGGTCATGATCATCATAATCATCAACAGTTCCATTACGGTATCTTCTAAAGGTAAAGCTTGAATGCTCAAATCATTCTCTATCGAGGTTAGATAAACCGTCCTCCCCCCCCAAAAAAAATACCCACGAATAATTATGTGAGGGAAGATTATTTTCAAATATTCTCCTCAACCGGGAACGGAGTAACGGTCTTATATAAGCTAAAATGCTCGAACATTCTCTATCGAGGTAGTCAAAGCCAACAAAAACAAAACAAAAGCATTGTTGAATTAAAAAAAAATAAATAAATAAAAATACAGAACGCAAGATACCACCCCCTACCCCTTAAGTACCCGGCATAAACCAGTTAGGACGACTATTTCTTCTCTCTTCCTCGATATGAACTCGAGACCGCACGGCCAAAGCTAAGTTATGCTATTTTCTATCTATAATTTTGAAATCCACTTGTCTTGATATCGCAAAAACTTATATATTGCAGACATTATTTTCTATTCATTTATTAATTTTTTTCCAGGTTTGATTAAATTTCTGAACATTTCAACTGCACTTATCTTTCCTTTGCTCTTTTCTTCTGTTGTTTTTTTTCTCCAAATTATATCTGCACTATTAACTAAGCATTGAAAAATGCTTTTTCTCAGCAGTATGCATTATTTCTTAACCAGTCTAAACTTAGTACTTAAGCCAAATTGTTCTACTCTTAACCAGCTTTTAAACGGGTTCTTCCAAACTAAATTAATACAAAAACAACCCGACCTCACAAATTGAAAGTTCCATTATGGTATCTTATAAAGTAAAGCTTGAATGCTCAATCATTCTCTATCGAGGTTAGATAACGCAAAAAAAAATTTGCCCACGAATAATTATGTGAGGGAAGATTATTTTCAAATATTCTCCTAAACTGAGAACGGAGTAACGGACTTATATTAAGAAGATATTAATAAGTCCTTACATTTTTTTTTAATGGAGAGTAGATAATACACTGTGGTTGTGTTATTAGCAGCTCCAGTAACTCTCGCTTCTCCTTTTTTGTCCTTCAGTCCTAATTTCCAATGAGTGATGTTTCTGACAAAGGGTGAAGAAAAAGCTACTTTCCAGGTCGGTAATACTTCGTGAACAGTAGCCTGAGATGTCGGAAATTTTTCTGTTTCTATGTCTATCCTTGTGACCACGTCACCAGTAAGGGTGCTGGAGGTAAACGTTTCATCTGGACTGACATTATCCGCCTGATAGTCAGGAACCCGAACCTTGGTTAACCACTAAGGAGGCTGTTCTATCAGCAGGTGTAAAGTATTGGGGCTGCTGTAGTGCCATTTGGTAAATGGATTCTGGACCATGCAGTAGTTTCTGGTGAGGCATCTCGATGCCATACTAGTGAGTAATTGTTACGGCTTTACCTTATCATGTGCTACAAAAAATAATCCTCTCTTTCTCTCTCTTACTTTCTCTCTCTGTCCTACTCTAACCAAGTCTGTCGACCTGTTCCACAAACCCCAAAAACTCAACATGAAATATCTAAAAAAAAAAAACACGAATAAACCTAGAACCCCCTCCTCAAACGTAGACCCCCTACTACCATGTCTCCTTCTCCAACATCAGGGGTCTACGTTCCAACCTTCCAGAGGTTGAAACCCAATTACAGGAGAAGAAACCGGACTTACTCTTTCTAAGCAAAATTGGCATAGGGCCGACCACTTCCCTAGATGAGTTTATAATAAAAGGGTACTCTAACTTAACATCTAAATCTAACCCCTAAGATAGCCATGGACATGGAATATGTGCCTACATTAAAGATGGCTTTCCGTGTGGTAGAGATATCTCCAGAGAGGACCCTAACTTACCTTATATGTGCTTCCGGGTTGCACTTGCTTACACCACCGCATTCATATTTGCCCTCTATCGCCGCCACAACAGCGGGATTACTGTCCTTAAGAGTATATCTGAGAAAATTGACCTCATCCTGTTTGCTCATCCTTTTGCTACCATTCACATTTGTGGTGACTTCAATGTCAATAATATGGAATGGCTGACCCACTCAAATAAGACAGATGATGAGGGGAGGTTCTGTCATGATTTTACCATTGCCTATGACCTCACTCAGATTGTTTGTGATTGTGCCCAATACTACTGGTCAGTATGCAAGCCTTCTAGACCTTTTTCTCACAACTTTCCCTGAGCTATGTTCGTTCGGTTCTATCTCCCCTGGGATCCTCCGATCACTCACTTGTATCAGTTAAGATAAAAATGGAATCTAATAAGTCTTCAGATGTACCTCTCCACCGTACTGTATATCGATACTCTATGGCTGTCTGAGATAGCTTCTGTACATTCATATCTGATCTACCTCTGTATTCCATGTTTAAAAAGGATGTATCCTCTATAGTATCAGACATGACCGAACAGTTAATTATAAGCATAGACCTATTCATACCATCCAAAAAATTCCAGCAAAAACTTTACAGCCAGCCATGGTTCTTCCCAAAATGTGCTGCTGCCATTGCGCACAGAAATCACTTTTTCCATAGCTACCAACGTAATACATGTACTGAGACAAGAGTTGATTTCAGGACTGCCAGCAACAACTGTAAAAGGGTAATAAAAAATGCAAGAGAGCTATATGCTTAGTCCGTCAAATCCAAAGTAGCTGAGCAGTGGCCTGTCTCCCACCAATTTTGGCAAATAACAAATAGGATCCTGAACAGATGTGTGCATTCTATCCCAACCATCATCAATGGGCCTTAGGTAATCTCATCAACATCAGACCAGGCCAAACTATTTGCTAAGAACTTTGCAGCTAACTCTACCCTGTGCGACGAAGGTCATCAACTCCCCGTATTTCCTCCTACAACAGACAACACACAATGCAACATACAAATATCTGTGCATGATGTCGCCAAGCTAATCAAGAACCTTGATTCCAGTAAAGCAACTGGCCCTGACGGCATTCCAATTATAGTGTTAAAAAATCTCCAACCAGAACTTGCCCCCATACTTACAAAACTGTTTAAGTGTTGCCTTAAGGAGAAGTGCTTTCCAACACCCTGGAAAACCTCGTCAGTATGCCCTGTATTTAAGAACTCAGGTGATAAGTCATCTCCCTCTCAGTACAGACCAATAAGTTTAGTGTGTGTCATGAGTAAGTCACTGGAACCCATATTAAATAACGAAGTAGTCAACCACCTCAGCAGAAATAACCTCCTTAGTGACATGCAATATGGTTTCCGTCCTGCTGGATCAACAGCTGATGTGCTAACTGTTATATCCCATAGGATTAGTGAATCTCTCGACAAAGGCTTCCTTTCTAGGGCAATTGCTCTTGACAGATCAAACGCATTCGATAAGATTTGGCATAAGGGCCTACTTCGCAAGATTTTCAGCTATGGTATAATTGGAAATATTTTCTCAATGATTAAATCATTTCTCTCTGATAGGCTCATAAGAGTAGTGGTTGATGGGCAGAAATCAGAGGCCCACAGTATTAATGCTGGAGTCCCCCAGGGGTCCATCCTGGGCCCAACTCTCTTTCTGATCTACATCAATGATCTCCCAAAACACATACTTAAATCATTTGTTGACATCTATGCTGATGTCATGACCATCTACAGCAACACATAAAAGGCCGTAAATGACAAAACTCTCTCTGATTCCCTCTCCTCTGATTTTGAGCGCGTGGTTCAGTGGGGGAAGAGATGGCTGATTACTTTTAATGCATCTAAAACCAAGCTCCTAACTTTACATCATCAACGCTGTTCCTCATCTAGCATCAATTGAAATGAATGGCTCTCGTCTTGGAGAGGCTTCATGTTTTGACAAGCTCCTGATCTGAAATGGAACATGTATATCAAGTCTGTTACCCAGGCTGCTGGGAAAATGGTGGGATCCTTCTACCGCTCCAGAAGATATCTCACCGCTGATGCAATTCTCTATCTCTATAAAAGCCAAGTGCGTCCAAAGATGGAGTACTACTGCCACATCTGTGCTGGAGCTTCAAAACACAGCCTATCCGGCCTTGACAAAGTACAAAATAGACTTCGTGGCTTGGTGGGGATGCTCTCTTCTCTTCCCTGCAACCTCTCTTCCACAAAAGAGACGTTGCGAGTCTGTCTTTGTTTTATTCTTATTTCCATAGCAAGTGCTCGTCCGAGCTCCAATCTCTGCCCCCCTCGCCAATCTTTCATGATAAACACCCGTCTAGCTAAAACCACTGTCAGTAATTTCCCCCACACTTTATCTGTGCCTAAATCAAAACGTAGATTCCATGAACATAGCTTTTTTCTGAGAAGTGCACGCCTGTGGAAATCTCTTCCGTTTGCCTGTTTCCCACTTGGCTACAACTTGGACGTCTTTAAGTCCAACATAACCAAATTCCTGATTAATCGCCCCCTTAAATAAGACACTTTATCAAATCTCCAATACCAACTATTACTATGATATTATCCCATTGATTATTGTACACAAAATAACCCTTATCCCCGAGTGGCTTCCGGGCCGTTATAAGTGGTGATCCCCATGTAAAAAAAAAAACAAAACAAAAAAAAACAACTGATAATGATAATAGAGTATAACAACAGAATAAAACAGGACTGGAGTTTTGATTGACTGGAACGAGTAACTTAAATTGGTATTATGGGTAAAGCAGCTTTTGTTATATACAAACACTAAGTAGAGATTAGGTTTACTAGCATGAATGACGCCAAGGATAACAGAGTACATGTTAGGATACCTTGGTGACAAATGAAAATACACTTAGTGCAGCTAACGAAGGTGGTTAAGGGTTAGCTCCCTTGACAAAACGTACTAGAAATTAGGTATCGAATGAAATTACAATACATGTTCCGAGGACAGAATAGAGTTTCTACACAATCAGAGCCGGGAATCAACAGAAGCAACATGTATATAAAGATGTAGAAATAATCTGAGCGCACGTCATACCTATATCTGTCATATAGTCTCTCAATCCCGGAAGAAAAATTAATAAAAACGAATTAATTTAGCCTATCTATTAATCTAACCCCTCGTGAACAAACTTGTTTCCCCAATAAAACATTTGAAATTGCAACGCGTCTCTATTGTTTCTATCCATCCATCCATCCATCCATCCATAGCCTTTAGCCCCTGGAGGGGCATAGGCCATCCACAACTTTCTAGGTTCTTTTGTGGGGAGGAGTTCTTTTTTTCCACATTGATATTTGAGGCATGTCTGTTGTATTCGGTTCTGATAAAGGCCGTGTCATATATTTGTCATATATTTGGTGGATTTTTAAAAAGTATGATAACATTTTTGCTTATTAGTCTATTTTGTGAATGTTTATTTGTCTGCTTCCTGTAGCTTTTGTTTATTAGTTTATTTCATGTAGCTTTGTTAAATTGTTGGTCTACCTCTGCGTTTCATGTTTAAAAATATGTGCTCTCTATAGTATCAGACTTAACAGAATAGTTTGTTGTAGGTAACGACCACTTCATACATTTCGAAAATATCCAACAAAAACACAACAGCTAGCTGTGGTTCTCTCTATTGCGCACAGAAATCACCTTTTCCATTGCTTCCAACGTAATAGATGTACTGAGACTAAAGCCACGTTCAGGACTGTCAGTAACCACGGCAAAAGAATAATAAAGAACGCAAGAGAGTTATATGCTCAGTCCAAAGTAGCTGAGCAGCGGTTTTGTTAGCACTAGTTTTGGCAAATAGCAAACACGATCCTGAACAATAGCGCAGGCGCTGTCCCATTTATCATCTATGGACCTCGTGTTAACCGTACGACCGCTAAATTAGGTTTGTGTCTAACCCGAACACACAGACACAAAGTAAGCTATTCACGTATAGCGCACATGCAAATCAATGCGACTGGTAACATGTGCGCCATTTCCTGTGACCTTTGACCCTCTCTGTTTGTTTCTGTTCTTCTCTATTTGCATTAACACGACAATGAACAGACACGACTGCTCCACGAATTTACCCCTGCCGAAAGAAAAAACTCTCGCGTGCACACAGGCATACATTCTCGATTCTGTCATAAAAAATTATTTCTTATGACAATATTCAACGAACCTATCAGAACTTTGTCAGCTCACACACATATACCCACAACGAATATTTCAACATTATAAAAGATCGTTCGTGTACACCTGCATACACGTTTTTATTGTTCTTTTTCCATTCTGTGTAAATAAATGTCTCTTGTACATATGTAACATGGTATTTTCGTTGTGTTAATGTGAGGTTGGAGTTTTGAACACATTTTATATCCTCTACAGATCGGTAACCCTGATCACTACAGACATGAGGTAATCTTGTCAGCATCGGACAATCCTAAACTCTTTGCCAAGACTTTTGCAACTAATTCTACCCAATGCGCTCAAGGTCGCCAACCCCCATTATTTCTTCCTGTATCTGAAAACTCGCTATGTGACATAAAAATAGCTGTGCGTGATGTTGCCAAGCTAGTTAAAAGCCTTGATTTCAGTAAAGCAACTGGCCCTGACGGCATTCCTATTATAGTGCTGAAAAAGCTTCAACCAGAACTGGCCCTCACACTTACAAGGCTGTTTAAGCATTGTCTTTCGAACACCCAGGAAAACCTCATCAGTATGCCCTGTATTTAAGAATTCAGGTGATCGGTCATCTCCCTTTCAGTACAGACGTATATGTTTCCTGTGTGTCAAGACTAAGTTGCAGAAAGCTGTGTTAACCTCCTCAGCAAAAAACAAAAAAACAAAACAAAAACAAAAAACAACAAAAAAATCCTTAGTGACATGCAATATGGTTTTCGTTCTGCTCGATCTATAGAAGATATGCTAACGGTTAGCGAATCTCTTGGCAGAAGCTTCCTTTCTTGAGCAATTGTTCTTGACATATCAAAGGCCTTTGATAGGTTATGGCATAAAGGTCTACTCCACAAAATCTCCAGCTACATTATAGCTGAAAATGTCTTCTCAATTGTTGAATCATTGCTCTCAAATAGGTTCATTAGATAGATGAATGGACAGAAATCGGAAGCTCACAGTATTAATGCTGGAGTCCCTTGGGCGTCCACTGTGAGCCCAACTCTCTTCCTGATCTATATCAATGATCTCCCAAATCACAAAATCACATCATAATATCATTTCAAGACATTTATGCTGACGACTTTACCACATGGCAACACTTCAAATGCCGTTAATGACCAGGTTCTCTCTGATTCTCTCCTCTCTAATCTTGTACACGTGGTACAATGAGGAAAAAGGGGCTGGTTGATTTTAGTGCATCTAAAATCTATCTTCAATCTTTATATCATCAACGATCTTATCCCTGTCTGGCATCAACTGGAATGAATGGTTCTCGTCTTGGGGAGGCTCCATGTTTCATAAACTTCTAGGTCTGATCTTTACTCCTGATTTGAATCCGTTGTCAAGTTCGCTGAAAAATGGTGGGATCATTCTATCGCTCCATTAGATATCTCACTGCTTATGCAATTCTCCTACTCTATAAGAATCAAGTACGTTTTAGGATGGAATACTGTTCCCATATCTGGACAGGTGCTGCTAGAAAGACCTTATCCTTGCTCACAGAGTTCAACATAGACTTTGTATCCTAGTAGGGGATGCTCTTATCTCTTTTTAGTAAGCTCTTTTCGATAAAAGAGATTTTGCGAGCCTGTCTCTGTTTTATCGCTATTTTCATGTCAAGTGTTTGTTTAAGCTTCAATCTATATTTTACCCTGTCAAAATTTCACAAAAACACTCGCCAAGCTAAAGCCACTATTAATAATTTACCCCATTCTTTATCTATAACTAAACCTAAACGTAGATTCCATGAACAAAGCTTCTTTCTTAGAACTGTACCCTTGTTGATCTCGCTTCCATTTCCTTGCTTTCTAGCTCACTACAATATGGTCGTCTTCAAGTCCAACATAAACAAGTTCCTGATGAGCCGTTTCCTTAAGTAATCCAATTTACCAAATTTCCACGACTAACGATTAATTTGATATTTTCCCATTGACTACTGCACACTCAATAACCCTTATCCTCGAGTGGCCTCCGGGCCATGATAACTGGTAAATCCTTTGTAAAAAAATAGTTGATCATAAAGATTTTGTTATGAATTTACACACACATACGAACATTGCTAAACAATCTCAGATACATGAATAAATATATACACTCATTAATACACATCTAGCATACGACATGATAACACAGTAAATAGACTGTTAAAATGTTCGTTCCGTAAATATATGAACATGTTATATATATATATATATATATATATATATATATATACAGCCAACTATATAACAGCTTTTTAATTAGCCTATTAAATGTATTCATGGTTTAACATATTTCATAAAGCTTTTGTTTATTAGTCTATTGCATGTAGTTTTTGTCTAATCACCCTTTTTATTTATATTTTCGTTAGCCTATTTTATACACACAGGCTCCTTCAGTCTTTGACAGACTATGGATACCCACAAAGGGGTGCCTGCACGTGAAATTTTTGTGACAGGAAATGCGCAATCTTCAACTACATCCTCCTGAGTCGATATTGTTAAATACCAGAGGCAAGTGAAGTGTATGTTTGGGACGACTGGAAACAAATGCCAAGATAAGCGGAGAGCACATACAGCGCCTAGAATCCCTAAAGGTTCACCTATTTGGTACCAACCTGGTTCAACGTTGCTTAACTTCGGTGATCTGATGAGAACCGGTGTAGCAACGCGATTATGCCGTACATTTTATAAATTTGGTGTTTATTAGCCTTTTTATATTTCGCTATTATTTTTAGTCTATTTGATGTCTCTTTATTATACATACTGTTGTGGAGACGCCCACTTATTAACAGAGGTGGGTGAGCGAGATATACAAAAGTATCAATCATCAATACCTGGAGAGTTCTGCAACAACCGCCAAATAGGCAAGACGCCTATGTTGCCTCCAGTAAGACATGCAACACGCCACCTGGCGGAATATCTCCAACTGAAGTATATCACGTAAATATGTATGTGATGAAAAACATTTTGAAAAGGATTGTCCTTACAAAAATGTCAGGTGCTACAATTGCGATAAAGTTAGACATAAGAGTGTTTGCTGCAGAACAAAAAATAGAGTATACCAAATGAGAACAAACGACAAAGGGAAAAATAATTTACGAAAATATGTATCAGTAATATTTTCGACAAACAAGTGAAATTTCAGCTTCACTCTGGATCGGATTTGCCATTAAGAAACGTCAACACTTGGAAAAAGCTGGGTAAACCGACTCTTCAAAAGTCAAGTAAAGGTGCGCGAACAGTGACAGAAGACGAAATAAAATTCGAAAGAGAGGTCATCCTGCCCATTAATTTAAATGGCAAGACGAAGAAATTGAAAATCTTCGTAATTAAAGAAAGCGAGAACTTATTGGGAATTGACTGGATTGAAAAATTCAATCTTTGGGATAAACCAATGAACGCTTTTTGTAGAAAAATAACCAATTGCACCCGAACATCAGAAAATATTAAAAACGATCTAAAAAAAATTCCCAGAAATATTTACTACTGGACTGGGAAGATGCAATAAATTTAAGACTTCGTTTGAACTAAAAAAAAGGATGCAACACCGGTGTTTAAGAAAAAAAGGAACGTACCATTCGCCAGTTTAGACAAAATAAATAGCGAGCTAGATAGACTCGAAAAAAAAACAGGCATCTTATCGAAAATCGACACTGGGCAGTCCCTACGGTGTACGTAAAAAAAATTCGGAACAAATTTGAGTCTGTGCAGACTTTTCTACGGGCCTAAACGAGAAATTAAAAGACCACCACTACCCTTTACCAAGCCCTAAGGAGATATTTACCAGACTAAATGGTGGCAAAATTATTTCAAAAATAGATTTGTCCGACGCCTATTTACAAATTCCGATGGATGAAGAATGCTCAAAGATATTATGCATTAACACGCACAAAGGGTTGTTCAAATACAACCGTTTACCCTTCGAGATCAAAGTGGCGCCGGCGATTTTCCAACAAGCAATGGATACAATGCTGAACAGAATAGATTGTGCTTGTGCATACCTGGGTGACATCATCATCAGTAGCGCGTCCATAAGTGAACACCAAGAGCATCTAAAAGAAGTATTCACAAGAATAAACGAATACGGATTCAAGGTGAAAGAAAACAAATGCGAATTTTGTTTAGACGAAATCAAATATTTAGGGAAAATAATAAATAAAGGCGGTCGACGCCCAGACCCGGAAAGATCGACAGCAATTAAAAACACGCCGGCACTACATAACGTGACGACTCTACAGAGCTTTTAGGTCTCGCAAACTACTACTAAGTATTTATCAAAGGAATGCACGACAAGAGCTCCACTTAACGAGTTATTAAAGAAAGAAACACCATGGATATGGACAAAAAAAATGTCAAGACGCATTTGAGAAAATTAAAAAGACGTTGACATCCGATCTATTTTTAACATATTACGACCCAAAATTAGAAATAAGTGTTGCAAGCGACGCGAGCTCGTATGGTATAGGAGCATTGCTACAGCATATCCTGCCAGATAGATCGAAGAAACCTATAGCTCACGCCTCAAGGACACTACTTCTGGCAGAAAAGGCTTACTCTCAAATAGAAAAAGAGGGGTTAAGCATTATTTTCGCGGTGACGAAATTCCACCGTTACCTGTACGGTAGACACTTTACACTGGAAACATATCACAAGCCCCTAGTGACAATCTTCGGCTCAAAAAAAGGCTTGCCAGTATATACGGCAAATCGCCTACTCCATTGGGGTACAATCTTGCTAAATTATGACTTTCAAATAAAACATCTGGGTTCGAAAAAAATAGGTCATGCGGATGGCCTGACAAGGCTTATACCGAAAATGGAGGAAACCCTTGAAGAGTCAGTAATTGCAGCTATACGTTCCAATTATGAGGAAAAACACGGTGGCGAATAAAATAAAAGAATCACGTTAACCGATATAAAAAGGGAGACTGAAAATTACGATGACATAAAAAAAAAATAAGGGAAAATGATGAAAAAACGCAAAGCATATTTTCCGTATACAATGATGTTTTATTATATAGTGAAAGAGTTGTTATACCGAAAACCTTGCAGAAAACGATCATACGTGATTTTCATACAGGACACCCGGGTATAAATAGGATGAAGGCACTTATGCGGAGTTACATTTACTGGCGTAACATGGATATGGATATTGCACTAACAGTAAACAAGTGTAAAGGTTGTGCGTTAGCCGCAAAGACACCAACGATAGTTCATAAACCTAGGAAAAAAACTGACCATTCATGGTAATGCATTCATATAGACTTTTCTACACCGACCGAAGGACAAACTACCTAATCGTAGTAGATAGTTTTTCCAGATGGCCTGAAGTAAAGCGTTTCAAGAACCCGATGACAAATAACACAATAAGTTTTCTGCATGAAATATTTGCACTTTTGGTGAGCCAGATATTATAGTCACAGATAACGGAACACAATTTACATCAAGTGATTTCAAGGACTTTTGTGACACTTTTCAGGTAAAACATATAACTACACCACCGGATCAGCGGAAAGGTCCGTAGACACGATAAAGCGTGCACTTAGAAAATCAATAGGGACCCCGACGGATAAAGCATTACAACAATTCCTGTAAATATACAGGATAACTAAGAATCAAAATACACCATCGAAATTATCGCCAGCAGAATTAATGTTTGCTAGAAAAATAAAATCACCATTTAATAAATTAATACCAAAGCAATCAATCGTCCATCAAAATACGCACACATCACGTAAAAGGTTTAAACTTGGTGAGCGTGTATATTTTAAATGTATGAAAAATAATATTTCATATTGGGAGTTTGGTACGGTAGATAAACGTATCGGCGACTTGGTCTACATGATAAAAGGTCCGAAAGGGATACACAAAGACATCAAAATCAATTGAGAAAACGTCATATAAAAGGCAACGAACATGACAAACCTGATGAAAAGGAAGATCCAATTGATATACTATACGAAGCGTTTGATATCGAACCACCATAAACCATGCCCGAACCGAGAAGATCGGGAAGAAAAAGAAAGTTTACAGAACCAATTATAATGAACCCCAAGAGAAAAAGATATTGAAATCTACACGACTTCAAATTTTGGGAGGGGAATTATTTGTGTCTTTTTAAATCAGACTCAGACATCTCTTGATAAAACCTGTAGTCGATGATCTTTCTCTTGAATTTTTAAAATTTGTGTGGCGAGTATATTATTTGTTTGTGAATGCGTGGTCGCAACTCACCTTGGGATTTATCAAAAGAGAAATTCACTTGCCTTTATTTGGTCAGGGACACCCGGACATAATAGACGGTAGAGCTAAGCCTATATTAGCTCCTCAGTAATTTTATTGAAGAAGTTGGGATAATATTAAGGATGAGGAATTCAATATTGAATATTGATTACTTATGATAATTGGTAATGACAATACTTTTAAAATTGAATTTGTATATGACCATGTTATAGACCATATGAAACCAATCCTTCGGTGACATTTTCTGCATATGGGAAGAAACTCTCTCTATGCAAATTCTAATTGATGTTAGGTGCTACTTCTTACATCTTTTACACGTTCCCTGAAGGAGCATGAGCAATTCAGCTGACATTTTCCACCTCCTGCCACAACCTCCTTATTCAAATCATTCCATTTTAACTTAATATTTATTGGCCTACTTTTTCTCTAATATAAAGGATGAAAACTACTTTAAGATAATTGTTGATGAAATTAATATATTGTCAGTTAAATAATGAATAATATTATAACAGAATTAAAAATAAGAAATGGAATAAAGAAAATTTTATTACTTATGATAATTGCTTATGACAAGTATTTGTTTAAATTGAATTTGAAGATGACTATGATATCGATCACAGGGAACCAATCTTATGATAACGTGTTCTACATCTAGGCAATCGTTGGGAAGAAACTGTCCATGGAAATTCTAATTGACATTAGGTGCTACTTTTTACACCTTTTACAGGTTCCCCTGGAGGAGCAAGAACACTCCACCTAAAGTGTTCCATCTTTTATTTTAAGGAGATTTGAACTACAATTAAATGTTACAACATCCTCAAGATCTGAACATTTTAAGAGTTTTTACTGAGAACTTTTCTCATCAAAATAAAAACTTTTCTCATCAAAATAAAACTTTTCTCATCAAAATAAAAACTTTTCTTGTTCAATAAGTTAAGTCTATTTTCATATACTTTTCACGTTTTTATCGTTTTGATTTGAAATATTTTCACCTCCGACCTCTTCTAATTATTAAAGAGTATTTACGTGTTATGAAGTGATATTCTCCAAACCAAGTATTCCAATTAGTCACAAATGTTAAGTTTCCATACTTAAACAAGAATAGATATTCAACCTGAGCATTTAACAATGAAAAGCTTATGTAAAACAAACCAATAAATTTATTGACACAAGCAAATGCTCTATTATAGATATGCTTGAGTGCATCGAAAACACAAAAATAGTAGTGTTATTATGTTACTTACTTAAAATCTGTTAATTGTAATTCAGTCATCTTTAGTTCGATTTTCTTAAATTTACGGACCAAAATTCTTGTGTCACCATTTTCGCTTATAGCAACACAAAAAGAACTCCAATCTTTAAAATTCAAGTCCACTGAGTAACTGTAGTCTGTGGAATTCAGGGTGATTCCTTTGCTACCAATCGACAGGTATTCTTCAAATATGCTGGAATTAAAGAAAAATGGTAAATATTTAGCATTACAAAAAAATAAACAATGAAAATAAACTGATGGCAATAGAAATTGTCATGATTTTTTTAATACTGATGACTCATCACTTATTAAGACGTGGCTGCAACTCAAGGGTAAAAGCTTAATAAAATTGTCAGTTGACTGATGAACAATACGATGAGAGGATTGAAAACGATGAACGGACTTAGTTACTTATAAGACGGCTTGACAAATATTTGTTTGCGTTGGACTTAAAACCGACTGTATTGTAGTTTTCAGGGAAGCAGTTCTGTATCAATGAGTTACACAATGAAAATTCATGGTAAGAAACTGTTCTTGGAAATTCTATTTTGTTTAAGGTACATAGAGGAAGAAAGGAAAAGTTTTTGAAGCGATGTTAAGCGTTCTTGCGTTAAATATTTTACACGGAGGAACCAGAAATTGGAATTCAGTCGAGCACCTTCCTTGGAAAGAAGGATAGCATAAAACAAGACTAACGG
>NC_136522.1:26329987-26337487 GCF_053919585.1 Euprymna scolopes
TCTTGGATCTTCCGACCACTCTGTTGTATCAATTAAGATAAAAATGAAATGTAATAAGTCCCCAGATGTACCTCTTCATCGTACAGTATATCGATACACTAAGGCTGACTGGGATAGCTTCCGTACATTTATATCTGATCTACCTCTGCATTCCATGTTTAAAAAGGATGTGTCCTCTATAGTATTAGACCTAACTGAATGGTTAATTGTAGGTATTGACCATTTCATACCCTCTAAAAAGTTTCAGAAAAAACCTAACAGCCAGCCATGGTTCTCTCCAGAATGTGCTGCTGCCATTGCGCACAGAAATCACTTTTTCCACTGCTTCAAACGTAATAGATGTATGGAAACTAAAGCCGTTTTCAGGACTGCCAGCAACCATTGTAAGAAAGTAATAAGGAACGCAAGAGAGTTGTATGCTCAATCTGTTAAGTCCAAAGTAGCTGAGCAGCGGCTTGGTTCCCACCAGTTTTGGCAAATAGCAAACAGAATCCTGAACAGAAGCGTGTGCTCCATCCCAACTATTATCAATGGACCTGAGGTAATCTCGTCAGCATCAGACAAAGCCTAACTCTTTGTCAAGAACTTTGCAGCAAATTCTACCCTTTGCGACCAAGACCGCCAACCCCCAATATTTCCTCCTGTATCAGAAAACACGCTATGTGATATACGTATATCTGTACGTGATGTTGCGAAGCTAATCAAAAACCTTGATTCGAGTAAAGCAACTGGCCCTGATGGTATTCCAATTATAGTACTCAAAAAACTTCAACCTGAATTAGCGCCCATACTTACAAAACTGTTTAAACGTTGTCTTAAGGAGAATAGTTTCCCATCTCCCTGGAAAACCTCATCAGTATGCCCTGTATTTAAGAATTCAGGTGATCGCTCATCCCCCTCTCAGTACAGGCCAATAAGTCTCCTGTGCGTCATGAGTAAGTTGCTAGAATCTGTGTTAAATACAGAAGTAATCAAACATCTCAACAAAAATAACCTTCTTAGTGACACTCAATATGGTTTCCGTTCTGCTAGATCTACAGCAGATGTCATTACAGTTATATCGCATAGGATTAGCAAATCTCTCGACGGTGGCAATCTTTCTAGAGCAATTGCTCTTGACATATCTAAAGCCTTTGATAGGGTATGGCATAAAGGTTTACTTCATAAGATCGCTAGCTATGGTATAGCTGGAAAAGTCTTCTCAATTATTAAATCATTTCTTTCTGATAGGTTCATAAGAGTAGTAGTTGAGGGGCAAAAATCAGAAGCTCACAGTATTAATGCCGGTGTCCCTCAGGGATCCATCCTGGGCCCAACTCTTTTCCTGATCTACATTAATGATCTTCCAAATCATATCCTTACATCATTTGTAGACATTTATGCTGACGACACTACCATTTATGGTACCACATCTAAGACAGTAAACGAGCAAGTTCTCTCCAATTCTCTCTCCTCTGATCTTGAGCACGTAGTACAATGGGGAAAGGAGTGGCTGGTTACTTTTAATGCATCTAAAACCAAGCTTCTCTCTTTACATCATCAACATTCTAATCCACATTTGTCATCAATTGAAATGAATGGCTCTCGTCTTCAGGAGGCCTCAAGTTTTGACAAGCTTCTGGGCTTGACCATTACTCCTGATCTTAAATGGAACACGTATATCAAATCTGTTGCCAAGGCCGCTGGAAAAATGGTGGGATCTTTCTATCGATCCAGTAGATATCTCACTGCTGATGCTATTCTCTACCTATATAAGAGCCAGGTACGTCCAAGGATGGAATACTGTTGCCACATCTGGGCAGGAGCTGCTAGAAAGGACTTGTCCTGCCTTGATAGAGTTCAAAATAGACCGTAGCCTCGTAGGAGATGTCCTTTTCTCCTCCTTGCAACCTCTATCTCACAGAAGAGATGTTGCGAGTTTGTCTCTGATGTATCGTTATTTTCATGGAAAGTGTTCAACTGAGCTTCAATCTTTGGTCCCCCCTCGCCAAACTTTCACAAGAAACACTCGTCTAGCTGTAAACACTATCAATAATTTCCCCCACTCTTTATCTGTGGCTAAACCTAAACGTAGATTCCATGAACAAAGCTTCTTTCTTAGAACTGCACGCCTGTGGAATTGTCTTCCGTTTTCCTGCTTTCCGGCTGACTACAATATGGTTGTGTTCAAGTCTAAAGTAAATAAGTTCTTGATGAGCCGTTCCATATAAGTTATTAAATTTACCAAATTTTCATTACTAATGATTACTATATTGACCAATTTCTACTGTACACTCTTTAACCCTTATCCTTGAGTGGCCTCTGGGCCTTGATAATGTGGTGATGCCTTTGTAAAAAAAAAAAAAAAAAAAAAAAAAAAAAAAACCGTAATTATCGTCAAAGCATTCATTTGGATGTTGATTGTAGCTTATACACGCATGAAATGTTGAATTTTCAAAAAGAACGCCAATGGAAAATTTTATATCGGCCAGAATATATTTGTAAACGCTTAATTTAAAATTAAGCAAATATTTTTTAAAAAGGGGGAGATAATCTTATTTCTCTAATTAAATAATCAAAGAGAGATAATTAGTGTTTATTCTATTTATATTATAATCTATTTTGAACTTATTAAATTTAGTATTTAATAATTTATTTATTGAAATTAATAAATATAGTATAGGTTAAGGTTAAATATATATTTAAATAATATACAATAATGGTACATATATCAAATAAACTAATATTAATAATAATATTGATGATCCAAATTTTTATTAATAAGGGTATTAAGTTAAACTTAAATTTCAAGATTGAATATTAATAAGTAACATTTTTAATGACTTATGGTGGTTTATATTTGTTAAATTTAAACCAACGTTTATGACTGCATGCGGAAATAAGTTCCTCTCTTGAATTTAGGAGGTTCTATTTTTGATATCGTCATATTTTAAAATCTTTAGGGTCTCTTGTGTACAAAGTGTACAGAATCTATCTCCTGGTGTATATGCTTTATATGATCCTATTATTTGGCATTTCAAATTGAATGAAATATTTTTATCTTTGATTCGCCAAATATGCTTGGATAGGGTGGCTTGGTTCAACAGGGAGTGGTTTTTAAAGGAATGTTTATGGGTTGAAATTCTATGCTTAATAAGTCCAGATGTGGAACCAAAGTAGATTACGTCTTATTTAATGTAATTATTTTCAGGTAGATTAGGGGTTGCATTGGTATGTGGTGGGTTGGTCTGTATTTGATTGGTAGATTGGTTAAAGTTGGTGTAGTTATTTAATCGGGTGGTCGAGTTATGGTTGCTGTTAAATTCATTTAAATTTGGGGTTTGTGATACTGTGCAGCTATAGACTACATTTTTTTATTTTTTTTCTTCTACAGTTACAGCCTGCTATATTTTGTATATTTGTATTTTGTATCTTATTAATTTTTTATTATTAATAGAACTAATTATTTTTTTATGATGGTTTTGCATAGTTGAGTAAGACACTTTGATTGTGTTCTTATTAAAGATTTTACTGTATCTATGAGGGGCTTTAAAGTTTTTATCCAATATTTTAAAGAATTCTCTGGCTATGTTTGTCTCAAGATTTTCGGGATGTGGAGGTTTGAACCATAGGGTCTCCCTATGTCTGTTTTTACGTTTACTGGTTTTGGTTTGCTGTTTATTTGTGTTTGTATCTAATACTTTCGGTTTGATTTGGCTTTGTCTTGCTTTTTGGTCATTTTTAAACTCGCATACGGGATGACATGGCCATATTATAGGTTATTATGCTCTTAGTAGGTTTATTTTTAATGCAGTTTTTGTTTCTATCATTTTTATTTAGAAATTTGATTTGTGATTTGTATCCTGAGTTTTTAAGGGTTTCATTGTATAAATATAGATTTGTTAGAAGATGGCCTAGAAATTCTTAAAGAGACATTGGGAACTATTGATTCTAATATTGATTTAGGGTGGTTTGATTCGTTATGGATATATAGTAGATATTGGTTAGGTTTATTATAGGGTTCAAAGGTAGGGTTTTCAAGATTTAATGTTATGCCTAAGAAATTAACCATTTTTTAAATATATTTTATATATATATATATATATATATATATATATATATATATATATACTGCGTTAATCACTTTATTGCAGATTAGTAAAATACCAATACTTCACTAAACATACGTAAAAAATGAAAATTGTGTCATCAAATGACTGTTTCAAGGTTAGTTATTTCCCAAAATTTTATTCAAATCCATGTGATATTCACGAAGTTATAACATTTTATTATCAAGTAATTTATGCTGTCCATCGCTTCATTGCAGGTCTTTTAAAATGCCAACATAGGAACGATTAACGGTTATTGAAAAGGAAATTATTGTTTCTGGACTCGCAGAAGGGTTGTTCATCAAAGATTTATCTGTGGAGTTGGAAAAGAATCCAAGAACTTTGGCTTCATTCGCGAATAATCCCACCACCAAATCCAGAAATGATAAGGCCACCAGGAGAAACCTTTCACATCGTGATATTCAGAAAATTCGTTGGGAAGTTCAACCAAAACTCAAACGGCACCTGTGCTTCCAGTTTTGCAAGAGCTGGAATCGTTCAAACATTCAGGAAGGCCCGATGTAATGTGTTGAATGAGATGGCAAGGAACATGAAAACTATTCCAAGGCCTCCACTGAGCAAACAACATAGTGGAAAAACGAATAGCTTGTGCACAGTATTACATAAAAATGGATTTCCAACGTATCCTATTTACAGATGAAACCCGTGATACTCTTGAAGGTCTAGATGGATGGGCCAAATTTTGGAACTCGAACGGAATTCCAACCCCTTACAGAGTTCATCGCTAGCAAGGAAATGGAGGCTATGGCGACTGCTGCCTTCCTTGAATCTATGGGCGTTTTTGGAGAAACCCTCATGAGCTGGCCACCATGTTCTTCGGATCTTTACCCCATTGAACATCTATTGTCAATATTGAAAAGAGTTGTTTATGAGGGGGGAGAGCAATTTACTTCAAAGGATGCCCAATGAAGGAAAGTAAGTTGATGTCGACAGAACCACAACTCCTTTTTAGATCAAACAATTGACTTCTTCTGTAGACAAAAAGTTGTTTAAAGTTATTTAAAAAAAGATATGACGATAAATAATTCATTTACTTGAGGTTTAACACCTAAGATGTGCTAGAAAAATATAATAAAAAGTAAAGTTTTCATGATTAGACATTGTATTTTTGCCCTAATACAACATTTTAAGAGACCTTCCATAAAGCGATGGACAGTGAAAATTCCTTGATAAAGAATAAAATGCCAAAACTTTGTGAATATCGCATGAATTTGAATAAAATTTTAGGAAATAACTAACTTTAAATCAGTCATTTGATTATACAATTTTTATTTTTTGTGACATATATTTAGTGAAATATTGATATTTCACTAATCTTCAATAAAGCTCGTGACGCAATTTATATATATATATATATATATATATATATATATATATATATATATTTAAAGGGGGTTAGGGCACTTTTTATAGAGCAGAGTGTATTTTAATGTTATAGTAAAAATACTAAATTAATTAAAATACAGGGAAAGAATAATGTTCGTTGTAAAACCGGTGTATCAAAGCTTAATAGGAAAATATCCTAGAGCTGCTTTTATATTTGGTAAGGTGATTGATAATTTATAATTCAAAATCAAAATTAAAACGGACTTTTACTTTTTAATTTTAATTTTGAATTATAAATTATCAATCACCTTACAATATATATATATATATATATATATATATATATATATATATATATATATATATACATATATACAACTATTGATCTACAATAAAGCGATACACAGGGTTTATATATATATATATATATATATATATATATATATATATATATACATACATATATATATATATGTATATATATATATATATATATATATATATATATATATATATATATATATATATAAACCCTGTGTATCGCTTTATTGCAGATCAATAGTTTTTGGTCCCCCGGCAAAACGAGAGTGGACCTGTAAATTCACCCTTGTCTGTTCGTGTGTGTGTCTCTCTGCACTTTTCTTAATAATTATGCCTTAGAATTTTTGAAAACTTTGCCCAAACATTAAACATGACATGATTTAAAAAGATAATAGAACGGAATTTCTGGAAAAACTCCGGTTTTCCCCCTAGGGGTGACTTTTGGGTTGAAATGGCTAAAATTGACACTTTTGTGCTTATTAAAAAAATTGATGCCTTGGATTTTTATAAAACTTTCTGAAAAGTTGTAACTAACTGATTTCTATATAATTTTGTTTTTCTATACTTTGCGATAACTCTTGGGTGTGCCCCAGGGGCTCTTTTAGGACTAATAAAAACTCCATTTTTGTAAACTATTTTACCATATTTATCCAAAATTTTTTGTGTATGTCTATTTAGCAGTTTTGCATGGTGCTGAACTCAAATTTAAATATGTGAAGGGCTCGAGGACTTTGGCGGCTTAATAGGGGAGGAATGATGAACTTAGTTATTTCTTTTTTTTTTACATGGTGGTGCAGAACTCAAATTTACATATGTAAAGGCCTAAAATTGCACCATTTATTCATTTTCACCAGGATTTGGCGTACCCTGTTGACTTTAGGGGCTAATTGGGGGGGCAAATTCTGAACTTACTCATTTTTTATGCCTCATTCATTGTGCACTCATGGGGGACCATGCATGATTCACTTGTTTAATTTTGGCTGAAATAATCTGTGATGAACTAATTAGACCATTTTGAGTGCGAGAAAGTGTCAGACTGACAAGCCAGTCTTATATTATATTTTTCAATGAGCATTAGTCATAATGGTCTCATGCTCTTCCATTGGCGCATCACCACAAATTGATTTTTATGCACGACAATGCACCATCCAACTCAGCCAAGACTACAACATTCTACCTTAAGTCATTAGGCATTAAGGGAGAAAATTTGATGACATGGCCACCTTGTTCTCCAGATATAAACCCAATTGAGCAGCTCTGATCAATAATAAAGATGAAAGTTTATGAAGAGGATGTTCAATTTTCATTGAAGTATGGAGTCTGGAAGACGATTTTGGAAATTTCCTGTAGCATCACATCATCTCTAATCCGTGTTTGACATCATCAGTTGCCAGGAAGCAATTCAAAGTGATTTTGAAGCATTGGAGTTATGTTGATAAATAAATATTTCCTTAAACAGAATAATGTAAAATTCGTTCTTGTTTTTGGTTAATATTGTTACTGGATATGTTCTTTATTTCATATAAATAGAAATATGAAGTAAGAACATTGTTTTATTACCGAAAATATACATTTTTAGACACTTTCAATAAAATGATACACACCTAAAATTAACAGAAAATAGAAAAATTAGCATAACTTTCAAAATATTTGTTCAAAATCAGGAAAATAAGGCACATTGTTATGTTCTTTCAGTGCATCAAATTTCACTTCTCTGCGTTTCAGAACAATTTCCAAATTAAAA
>NC_136522.1:26339987-26457487 GCF_053919585.1 Euprymna scolopes
TATATATATATATATGATGAAAATAATGGAAATAGTATTTCGACAAAATAGAGAAAATAAAAAGGAACAAACCGTATTATGTGTTCATCAACGTTTCGTCTTTATTTCGAGACTTCCTCTGGATGAATGAGATTAAGAAACAAAAAATACCAGTACAAAATATTTGAAAATGTTTCACGTGCACAGTGTGACGCAGTTCTATTTTAGAGAAACGGAAAAAAGACGTTGGAAATTCAAAAAGGAGGGGGAGGGCTGGCGCTGTTAAAGAGAAGGAAATTTTAGTGACGTCATATAGTCGTTAATGTAATTTTAAAACTATGAACGCAAGTTAATATTCTTATTGGGAAAAGGATATATCTGTTCAAATTCAAATATAAGTTTGCAACATAAATGAAATGAGTGTTTTTATGTAATTTATTGATTGTGATTATGTGTTAATTATTATAGGGGGTGTTTGAATGGTGTGAGAAAGTTAACCTGTGTCTACAGTTAAATAATGTTCTTTTAATAAAAGTTTACTTATTAATGGCGCTATGTTATAGAAACCTCCACGTTGTTTAATAGTGCTTGAAATTGCGATAAGCGCAGATTCAAGAAGTGTCCGGCGCGGTTCATTTGAAATAAATTTTACTACTTTTGCTTGTTTAAAGTTTCACCAGCGTAAATTGGAAAAAATGCTCAATGAACATAAAAGAGATATAAAAAATAGCAATTCTCTAGGTGCATTATTCTCTCATTCATTGCAACATAACCACACCTTTGACTTTAAAGGAACAGGTCAACCAGAGGTCAAATAGGCCTTTGTCCGGTAAGTGCATGTTCATTCGCTGATAGGAAGGGCGCGGTGGATACTAGAAAGCTAATTGGCTAACTAAAATCTCAATAGAAGGTGCGTATATAAAAACGACAGACAACCACAAAATTCGCGCATAAGCCTGAAGAGTCCTAGAGTGGATGAAACGCGGAATATTCAGTGTAGCTTAACCGCCATATATATTTTATAACTTACTAACTAGCTCTACCTACGTATTGAGCACTTTTGGAGTAAATACATAAAGTTTACGCATAAATTTATACTTTCGCATATTAATTTTATGTGAGTAAATGAAGTAGTTATATATATATATATATATATATATATATATATATATATATATATTCAGGCAGACATTGTTAAAAACAAATAAAACTTCTGTTTAGTAATGCCTTTTTTATCTTTTTAATTTTTCGTATTATCTTTTTTGTATATACATCGACCATATGGTCTTAAGAGGCAATGAACATCCCCTGTAACGGTAGTTGCGCGAGTAATTGTAAAGCAAGAGTTGCAATCCCCAACCGCACCTCTCTTGAACCGGTACTGCTGGAGTCAAATAGAAAGGAGAAATGCTAGACAACTGAAAATAATGCCGAAATAAGCAGCAGCACATACAGCACCTGGAATTTTTCAATTGTCAGCCAATATAATATTGAACTGGTGTATCAACGTTGCTTAATTTCCGTGATCTAAGGAGAACTGGTGTATCAACGTAATTAAATATTATATATATATATATATATATATATATATATATATACACCAAATTAAAGGTACTCAGAAGATAAAACGAGGTTTTTGAGAGTGCTCAAGTAAAAGAGCAGAGTATAATATTTTTTTTATTTATATAGACAAATATTACATAGTTGCTACACTGAACATACTAATGTTTCAGAACGATTGATTTATTAAAACCAAAGGCTCTTCGTCAGGCAACAGAAATATAGTTTAACCGCTATTCTTCAACTTAAATGAAAATGAAAAATGAGAAAAATGTTTTTTTATTTAAAAAAATAAAATATTAACTCGCTAGCTAGAAGTCGGAGGGGTGATATTGAAGTGACATTTTAGACTCAGAAAGAACGAAAGAAGGAAAAGGAGAGTGACAACTAAAAAGAAAGAGAAGGCAGTCAAAGAGAAAAAGAGAAGGAAGGAAGGAAAAAGAAAAGAAAGAAGAAAGGAAAGAAAAGGAAAAGAAAAAGGAATAAAGAAGGATGTAAAGACAGGGGGAAGACATAAAAGGGGTCAGTGTAGTTATATTACTATAATGGATTGGGATGGGTGGAGATAATATGTCGAGTGAAGATGCATGACATGTTGAAGACGAAAAGCGAATTACAAAGCGTGGGTGGGAAAGTGATAGGTCAACAAAAAAGATTGCTGTCGACAAGTTTCCACATCGGTATTTATACATGGCTAGAACCTAGCTGGACAAATACACATACATACGCAAATATTCGTGTAAAAACCAAGATGGCTTTATATAAAAGTATGAATTCCAGTTAGTTTTGAAAAACAAAATTTCCCACCATTCAGCCGTTATTTTGTGAACAAATGTTCAAAATATCTTCTTTGAGAAAAGTGTGAGATCAAAAATAAATCACACATACACTATACCCATATATATATATATATATATATATATATATATATATATGTATATATATATATGTATATATATATATATATATATATGTATATATATACATATATATATATATACATATATATATATATATATATATATATATATATATATATATATATATATATAGTCATCCACATACAGTACCGTTTCGCTGTTTCAAGCCAGGATCGAATATTATCCGTTCGCTCTTAAAGAGTAAGGTGAAAAATGTTAAAAATAAAAAGTGTTTTTGAGATTATATTGTCTTTTATTGTCTTGAGAAAACATTTTTTAAGTGATGAATGCAATAAATAAAACTCATGAAGCCTCCAGAGCACTACTGCAAACACTGATTAAAATAAGGAGGACCTACTAAAAGCACTACTAAAAATAAGTTTCTATCCCCCGCTCCTTGAAGAGAAAATATTTTTAAGTAAGGCCTGAAAACAAAATCGTCAGAATCTGCAGAAACGCCACTAAAAGCAATAAATATGGTTATAAATATGATTATAGTTATATATTGTATCTTTATATTAAAATGATTTTTTAACGCGACGGAAAACGCGTTAAAATAAGTTAAAGCAAAAAATAGTGTTGATCTTGTGTATGCTTAGAATAGCAACAATGGCTTTTAATATCGGACTTAAGACAGGGCGGCCATGAAATAGGTAAGCAGACGAATTTTTTGAAACCGGAAGTCAGAAACCGGATGGACGGTTTAAACATCCAAGTAAGACAGCTGATCAGAGTTTTATAATCACACAAACACACACACACACACACACACACACACACGCATATATAATATAAAACTGAATGTGTGTGTGTGTGTGTGTGTGTCTCTCTCTGGTCACGAATAGGCTCTTATATGGTTGACTATTTTAAAAAACTGATTACATATAATGATAGAAGATGTATCGAGACACAGGAATGAGTATGTTTGATCTGGTAGAACGGTGGTTCATTAAAATTGTGGGGTCTGCGTTCGAGCCTGGTCCACAAAGTATGGAAATAAAAAAATTAAAAATTAAAAAAAAAAACGTTTACAAGGGCTTTTGATATAGATGTACATAATAATACTTTGATAAATATGTTTTAACTTAAATAGGTATGGTATAATAAAATTGTTGGGTCTTCATTCGCGCCTGGCTTCCATAGAATTGAAATAGACACAAACTGTAATAAATACTTTTCATATCTATCTGCGTAAGCATACTTTGATAATTATGTTTCAGTTTGAAGAAATATGGTAAAATAAAATTATGGGGTGTTCGTTCGCACCTGACCTCCATAGAATGGAAATATGTCACAAAGTTTAACAAGGTTTTTTAATATAGATCCACTGAATATTGTGATAAGTGTTTCAGTGTGAACAGGTATGGTATAATAAATCATGGGGTTTATCTAATTTATTTTTACTTTCATCATATTTTGCTTTGGTTTTGATACCCCCAAATTCAACCCAAATTTACAACCTTTCCTTTTCATAACCTATCATATTTCATTTTCTGTAGGCTGTTTTTGAACCCAGTCAACGACGGGTACTTTTGCTATTATATATATATATATATATATATATATATATATATATATAGTTAGTTAGTTAGTGGAAATGGTAATTAATAAAAACTGAAGAAAGTGCTCAATACTGTTGTAGAGCAAATATGCGTTTTATTTTTTTATTTACCGTATCTTTCTGTTACGTTACATTATTGTTTCAGCTACTCGGCCGTTTTTTTTCTTTTTTTTGCCGTATGTACCTTCCTCAGACTTTTACAGAAATGTTCTCTATTTTGGGATGAAAGAGTGAAAGAGTGAATGAGATCGGGGGATGCGAGGAGGGCGGAAGAAAGAGAGGAAGGGAACAACGGGGAAGGTGGGAGGAGGCACTTGGTATATCGGTAATGTTCTAGTTTTGAGGTTTAAGGAAGTTGTGGGAGAGGGTCTGGGAAATTCATTTCTGGTGTGGCTGAGGGCATAGGGATACATGGAGGGGAAGGGGAATGTGTGGGGGTGGGAGGAGGAGGTTACTTTAAAATTCGAATCTTAATGTTAAAGTTTTTATGCGTCTCGTTGGTGAGATGATTTCTTGGTAAGTATATCTTGACCTGTTGGGTGTTCGCTTATGTTTGGAGGGGGTGGGGCTATGATTCGGTTTATTTATTTTTAGTTTTTATTTTGTTGTTAATTGTTTGGAGAGGGTTAACTAGCGGTCGCGGGCACGGGTACACACATGCGCACGTACACACATATATACTTAAAAGAAACGGTCACGTGTACACATACATCACCGTCCTGACGTGCAAATATATGCACATATGTGCGCCTGCATGCAGAGATACTCGCGTTGCTCTCGCTTAAGTCAAATTTTCTTTAAGGTGCTAAAATTGGGTAAGGCATGGGTGCGCTTATACACAGATACATACACACATCGACGCCCCTGCCGCCAAGGAGGCGATTATACGGGCTCATATGCGCATGTTGATTCAAGCAAACGGCCGAGTAGCTGAAACAATAATGTAACTTAACAGAGAGATACGGTAAATAAAAAATAAAACGTATATATATATATATATATATATATATATATATATATATATATATATATATATATATATATATATCCTAATCCGAGACTATTATTTTCCAAAGGTAAAGTAACCAATGAAGTTAAACGAGGTTAATACAAAAGTGCTCAAGTTGGATAAGGTATACTTTTTATTTGTTTTTAGACAAGCAGTAATATGTTGTTACACAGTCATGAGCATGTTTCGGTCAGCTAGTATTTAGTAAATAGCGAACTCTCCAGACAACTTATACAAAAGCAAAGTTTATGATGAAAATATCAGGTCTTCCACGTGACAGGACGTCAATAACAGGAGGTACCGGCAAATGTTGCTAAAAATAGCAACTACGAATAAGATTTGGTTGTATGTAAAGAAGACTGATTAGAGGCGTGGCTTAGGGTCTGAGTTGAGATATAGGAATAAAGAGGAACGGGTGGGGGATTAAAAAGCCGAGATGGAGATAATGAAAGACTGAAAATAACGGTATATATATACGTGTGTGATATTTGCCTCAAATTCTCAACATGTTAGTGCGTATGAGGTCAATCCGTAGGGAATGTGAGTTGTAAATAAATAGGAAAGAAAAGGAAAAGAGGAAAGGAAGAAAAGAAGAGAAAATAAAAAAGGAACGGGGGGGTGGGAGAAAGGAAAACGGACAAAGGGGAAAACCCTTAAATAATTCATTGGTGGTGATTTAAAACACCCTTTCACCTTCCTACCCGTCTCCCATCCCGGTCCACTCTACACACCTTCAATCCTATCTCCCACTACATCCTTTTTATTTACTAATAAAAAAACACTCAAAATGTATATAATTAATAAAATATCCATGTTTTATTAATTATATACATTTTGAGGGTTTATTATTATTGGCTCACATGGAGCTTTTACACGTCAACAAACGATCTGATTGGAAACCTGTGGTGTTCTCTGGAAGCTGAGTGACAACAAGTCTCCCCAGACGTCCAGCTCTCTCTACCTCCTTCGATAGCATTTGCAAATGAATTTGCATCATCGCAACAGCCGCTTACCATTGATTTCTCGCTGGTAGTGGCCATTGGTTTATACTGGAATTTGAGTGGCACTCATCCCCCCCCCCAAGGTCCCAGTTCTCTTTGCACTTGTCCAGCCGAGGTCTGGTTGGCGCTCACTCCTCGGTCTTTCAGTCCTTATTGACCCTTCTCGGTCCTTTGGTATCATTTGTTGTGGGGCGGAGAACGGTGATTAAACAATGGGGGGGATGCATGATGGGGGGTGTAGAACTTGTAAATATACAGTTTCGGTGTTTTTCATTCCCTGTAACGCTTATTCGTTATATTGTCTTGTATTATTCTCCGCATTCAAGGGTTTTCCTTAAATATTTCAGTCGTTTTCATTATCGTTAGTCGTTGAACTTTTACAGTTATTCCTCTGATTCCAATTTCTGACATTCTTTTTTCGAAGTTTTTCGGAATTGTTCCTAGTGCTCCTACTATTATCGGTACTATTTTGATTTTCTTCATCATCAAAATCCCTTTTAACTCTCTGGCTAGCTCTGTGTATTTGCTTCGTTTCTCCTTTTCTTTCATACTGACCCTGTGATCAGCTGGGACTGCAAAGTCTATGATTTGACAGGATTTTTCTTTCTTGTTAATTATTACGACATCTGGTCTTCTTGCTTGGATGGGTTTGTCCGTCTGTATGTCCATGTCCCATAGGATTTTGTGGTTCTCGTTTTCGAGTGCTGTTGCGGGTTTATGCTTGTACCATTTGTCTGTACGCTCAAAATGCAGTCGTTTACACAATTCCCAGTGTACCACCCTCCCCACTTGGTCATGCCTGCTTTTGTATTCCTTTTGGGCAAGTTTGATGCATTCACTTACTATATGGTTTATCGTTTCGTCTCTTTGTCCACAGAGTCTGCATTTGCTGTTTTCTTGTGTTTTATCGATCCTTGCTTTGATATGGTTGGTTCGTATCGAGTTATCTTGTTCTGCAGTTATTAGAGATTCTGTTTCTCGGTATATATGTCCTTTTCGCATCCATGTCCAGGTGTTTTCGTTATTCTCATCTTTTGTTATTCTTATGAATCTTCCGTGGAGTTGTTTCTTTTCCCATTTCTATTTTCTCGTTTTGTCATTTGTCTCTCTGTTTCTGTTTTGCTTTTTCAGTGTCTCTCATTGCCATAATTATTCTTTCAGTGTTTTGCATTATGTATTTTTCTAGTTCTTTTGTTGTGTCATTCACACAATCTTCTATACAGATCAGTCCTCTCCCACCGTCATTTCTTTTAACATAGAGCCTGTCAATATCGCCCTCTGGGTGTAGTGTATTATGCATGGTCATGAGTTTCCTGGTTTTCTGGTCGAGTTGTCTCAGTTCTTCTTTTGTCCACCCTATAAACGGTCCAGAGTATCTTACTAGTGATACTGCCCAGGTATTAATACCTTTTATTAGGTTTCTGCTATATATTTAGTTTCCAGGAGTTTTCTTGTTCTCCTGGGGTTTTCCTTTCCAATTTTCTCTTTCATTTCTGTTGCTCTGATGGTGTCCGCTTCCAGAATTCTCAAGTATTTATAGTCGTCTTGTTTCCCTAGTGCCCTCATTTCTGTTTGGTAGGGTAGTTCCATGCCTTCTGTCGTTTTCAGTTTTCCCTTTCTTATAACTAGTTGTGCGCACTTTTCCATTCCAAATTCCATTTGGATATCTTGGCTGAAGATCCTGGTAGTGTTGATTAGTGTCTCTAGCTCCTTTTCGGTCCTTGCAAAAAGTTTCAGATCGTCCATGTACATCAGGTGGTTCATTTTTTCCTCTGTATTAAAGAACTTGTATCCGGCTTGACACTTTTTCAGAATACTGTTCAAGGGAATCATGGCTATGATGAACAGTAGTGGTGATAGCGAGTCTTCTTGGAAGATGCCTCTTTGTATGTTAATTTCTGTTATGTGTTGTCCATCAGCTGTCAATTCCAGTCTCCATGTTTTCATTGCATTTTCTATTACGTTAGTAATCCTGCTTGGTATTTTATACATTTTTAGGCATTCTATTATCAATGCTTGGGGGATCCTGTCGCCCGCTTTTTTGTAGTCGATCAATGCCATGGCTAAATTCTTTCTCCGCCTTTTTAGGATCTTTTGATCTATATATAACAGGTCATGTATTCCTCTTTTTCCTTTTGGCATCCTTTCTGCTTCTGTTTCTATGAGTCCACGGTTATTCAGGGAGTGGTACATGTAGTACTTACCAACAGAACAAACGCCCACGTGTTTGTGCCTTGTATAGGCATGCACGACAAGAAAACTTGGGTTTTTATAAGCGGAAGTCTCAAGATTCTCAGGAATCTCTGGGCGCATGCGCAAGAGGAGGGATTGAGATAGTGGTATAAAAGGCAGGTCGAGTGAGAAGGTTGTTGTTTTCATTGGACGTTACAGTGACGCGTGCGTTAGCAGTTGATTAAGAAGTTGTTTTTTTGTGTCAAGTCGTACACCTCAGTGAAGGTGAAGGTCATATAAGTCGTGCACCTCGGTGAAGGTGAAGGTTATAAGCTATTTCGGCGATTTCGTTTTATCTTTTTTCTTGGACAACTATGGCTGGGGCAAAGTTTAATTTTAAACTGATACCCGAATTCGACGAATTCACTTCTGTTATCGACTAGGTCGAAAGGGTTGAGCTGACCTGCAACCTCTGTGAAGTAAAGGGGGTGCATACCGTGATTCACCTGAGAATGGCGCCCTGAGTGTGTATCAGCAACTTAGTGCCGTGGAGAAGGCTGATGCTACCTCGATAAAAAGTGTTTTATACAAGGCATTTGCCATGGATCCCTGCACGGCCTACGAAACATTTGACTCTAGGAAGCTCATGCCAGGAGAAACCATGGACGTCTTCTTTGTGGAGCTGACGAAACTTGCAATTCTATTTGGAAATGGAGTGTCAGAGCAAACACTGGCGTATGCGTTTGTGGCCGGCCTTCCCATCCATGTTAAGCAACTGTTGAGGGCTTCCACCAGCGTATCTGTAACGCCCATGGAACATTTTTTGGAATGCGCTCGAGCCATTATCAGAGATGAGGAGGACCTGAGGGAACCGGTTGTAATGATGGCGCAGGCAGCCAAGACTAATGCTGAAAAGAGTCCCAATTTGAGACCCACGACCAATGGGAGATGTTTCTGCTGCGGCCAGCGAGGCCATTTCGCAAGAAGTTGTACTAACAAGGGGCAGGGGCACCCGCGTTGTTTCTAATGTGGTAGTTATGGACATTTATCCCAAAATTGTCCGGGAAATGCATCGGGGGCAGGACGTCAGCGCCGCCCTGTTCCCCGGACAAGATTTAATTGAGACGCAACCGACAATAAATGTGTACGTGGACCAAGTGCTTTGTTCAGCTCTTCTCGACTCCAGGTGCTCACACACCATCATGAGTGCCAAATTGTGTCGAAACTGGACAAAGTAGAACATCAAAGTAACCACAATAGATGGCAATACGCAAGCTTGCTGTGGAGCCGGAACTGTCAAAGTCCACACAAACTCTGGTGTGGCCGCAAACATTAATGTGCTGGTGATGCGAGGGGATTTGCTGGGATTCGATGTACTGTTGGGATATGATGCTATTAAGGCACTGGAGGGAGTTGTTATCGGAAGAGATGGGACTGTGCGGTTTTTGGAAACCCCAGTGTGTGCTGCAGTTCACATTGATCGGCCTGATTTTAAGGTGGACTACGACCATCACCAAAAAGTATGGACTGCATCGTGGAAGTGGACAGAAGGAAGGGCGCCAACCGAACTCAAGAATAGCATTGCAGAGTACTCGATACCCGACGAGGCCCGTAATGAATACAAGAAGGAGCTTGAGGCATGGATCCAGGATGGATGGCTGATCCCCTACCCCAACAAGCTGGGACCACCCAAGGGTCTGATTCCCTTAATGGCGGTAGTCCAGCATAACAAATCAAAAGTTCGTCCGGTGCTGGACTATCGTGAACTCAATAGATACATTGAGACGTACACTGCCGATGCTGCCATGTGCGCCAGCAAGCTGAGAGAATGGCGTCAGAAGGGCTCCAATGTGTCTATAGTAGACTTGCCGAAGGCTTATTTGCAGGTGCGATTGGATGAGACATTGTGGCCATTCCAGACAGTGTGGTTCCTGGGTCAGAGATACTGCCTTACTCGATTTGGCTTTGAGCTGAATGTGGCACCGCAAATCATGAAGACCATTGTAAATGCAGTGTTGTCCCAGGAAAAGACCACTGAGGACGCAAAATCGGCCTATATTGACGATGTGTACGCCAATGAAGATATACAATCTGCGTAGCACATCAGAGAAAAGTTAGCTCAATTCGGTTGGAGTGCAAGGATCCCGAATGTCTGAGGGATGGAGCACGGGTATTAGGATTGGACGTCTGCGGGAAAGACGGTACCTTACGATGGAGGCGTGGCAGTGAGATTCCAAACATCCCTGATGTTATTATGCGGCGGACTATTTTTTCCTTGTGTGGGAAACTTATTGGTCACTTACCAGCATGTGGCTGGCTCCGAGCAGCTGTGGGCGTCATCAAACACAGGGCAAGTTTAGTAACTACAGGTTGGGATGATGTATCTTGTTGTGAAGGAACATAACTGGCTATACACCGGTTACAAACTGTATATATATATTGGACTGTTTGGCAGACAGCGGCAGACAGCGGCAGACAAGCAGTCGCAGTAAGACGGATAGTCTTACGTGTTGATTATCAGACTTTCTTCCCCATACTTGTTACTATGTACTTCTATTTACCTTAGGCGAGCAGCCTTACGTTTCTGTATTATAAATAAACCCCATTACACATACCACTCGGTGTAACTCACGTTTGTCTTTATTTCCTAAGTATTTAGGAATATAACAATGGCGATGAAAGGATGTTCTTTCTCTTAACAGAGATAAATTACCGTACCAAGGACTGTGTACAATGCAAGGATTTTTTGTTTTACGAAAAAAACAAACTACACAAGGATTTTTGACCACGTGCGTCAATGAATTTAAAAAATTTTCCTACCTAAAGTAGCGAAAAGTACGGATTTTTCTTCGTAAAGAACTCACAAGAAATTATAGAAACATGTTCAAGGTAAAGTGGAATTTATATTTATTTTGACAAGTAAAAAAAAAAAAAAAAATGGTCGCAAGTTGAATTCGAAACTACACTAAAGGATTACGAGTTTCGAAAGAAAAAATATAAATACAACGACTATTGTACCATTTTATGCCACGTGGGAACGGCAGCCATATATTTTTTTTTTTGGAAAATTAATTGTTTGTTATTGCCTTTATATAAATAATTGGAACTATTTGTCGTGGGAAGTAAGAAATATTTTGTGTATGAACTTACGTTGTTGAAAAAAAAAAAAAAAAAAAGAATTATTTTACAAAGCCTGTTGAATTACTATGGATGAACTTTGTTGAAACGTGTTGTGTCTGCATATTGCTACTAATTTACGATATACGTAAATTTACGATTTTTCTTTGGAATTATTGTGTAGAATTCGAAAAGACATTTTTGTACTAGAAGCTAACATGGAACAATTAGCAGAGTTAACTAAGGCTCTAGCCCTTAGCATCCAGGAACAGACAAAAATGACTCAACAATTTTTAGCGCAACAACAACAACAACAACAACAACAAATTCAACAACAACAGCTACAGCAACAGCTGCAACAACAACAAGAAAGAACACAAAAAACTTTAGAGGCACAACAAGAACAAACAAACATACTACAACGACAAATGTCGACACAGCAAAAGAATTTAGAAAAGCTAATTCTAACGTCGACCGGGAAGAAGACTAATTTTTCTGCCGAGGGTATTTCAAATTCACTAACGGAATTTCGTTACTCCCCGGATACTGGTGTTACTTTCCCTGCATACTACAGAAGATACGAAACAATTTTTACGAAAAGATGTTTAGACTGGACCGATGAGGAAAAAGTTACCCTGCTACTACAAAAACTGGGTACTGATGAAAACACCAAGTATGCAAATCTAATTCTACCAAAAAAACCGGAGGAGGTTTCGTTCGAGGAAACAATTAGTACCTTGTCGAAAATATTTGATAAAAGGGGTAGCCTATTTCACTCTAGATACAAATGTTTGAACATTCAGAAGGCAGAAGCTGAAGACTATCTAGAATATGCTTGCACTGTGAACTGTTTATGCGAATCATTTAAATTGAATGAAATTTCCGCAGACCAATTTAAATGTTTAATCTTTGTACAAGGTCTCACAGCACCAAGGGACAAAGATATACGTTCACGGATCCTAACAATTATGGAGGCGGATCCTAACATAACATTGCAAAAAGTCACTGAAGAGTGTCAACGTCTGATTAACATAAAGAAAGACAACACTCGCATTGAAGAGAAAAATATTTTTAAGGTGCAGCAAGTAAAAAGGCAAGGGACCACAAGAAAGTCCAGGTTCCAAGAACACAGGATCCTTAAAGGATACAAAGACCCAAAGCTAAAGTGTAAATGTTGTGGTAGTTTAAGACACAACAATAAGACCTGCTGGTTTAGGAACAAAATATGTTATGAATGTGGTCTCAGAGGTCACAAGGGAACATACTGTGCCCAGAAGAAAAGACAAGGGACCGATAATGTAAATACGCTTCGCATGAATAAAGAAAAAAGCTGCGAAAGACGGAAATATGTTGATGTTCGGATAAATGGACATCTGGTTACATTGCTTCTGGATAGCGGTGCAGATATTAGTATTATAAATGAAGATATATGGAAAAGGATAGGTCGACCTGAATTAACGAAAACCAGAAAGACGGCGAGAAGTGTGTGCGGCAAAAGATTAGAGTTCAAGGGAGAATTAAAATGCAAAGTGACATTCGCTAACCAGACTCATAAATCCAAAGTGTACGTCGTACCAGGAAAGAATACATGCCTGTTTGGGGTAGATTGGATTGTCCTGTTTAATTTATGGGAGAAACCCATAAATTCGTTTTGTAACGTTTTAACTGCAGAAAAAGCAAACCAAAGGGAAGACTTCCTGAAGGATTTGAAAACTGAATTTCCCAATGTTTTTGCCGAAGGACTAGGACTCTGTATTAAGACAGAGGCAAAATTTGAATTAAAGAAAAATGCCACTCCAGTATTCAAACCTAAAAGGAATGTGCCTTTTTCAACGATGGACGCAATCGAAAAAGAGTTGGATAGACTTCAACAACTGGAAGTCATTGAAAAAGTTAACCACACAGATTGGGCAAGTCCAACCGTGTATGTAAAGAAAAAAAATAACAGAATAAGGGTCTGTGGAGATTTTTCAACGGGTTTAAATGACTGTCTATTGGACCATAATTATCCCCTTCCGTCCGCAGAAGATCTGTTCTCTAAGCTTAACGGAGGAAAAATTTTTTCTAAGATAGACCTCTCAGATGCTTACTTGCAAATTAAGATCAGCGATGAATGCTCCAAATACTTAGGCATAAATACTCATAAGGGCATTTTTAAGCTAAAGAGGCTTCCTTTTGGATTAAAGGTTGCTCCTGCTATTTTCCAGCAAATTATGGACACGATGCTGGCAGGGTTGGAATTTTCAATGGCCTACCTTGACGATATCCTAATTAAAAGTGAAAATTTGCAAGATCATAAGAAGCATGTAAAAGAAGTATTCAAAAGAATACAGGAATTTGGTTTTAAATTGAGCCCAGAAAAATGCGATTTTTTTATGAAAAAAATTAAATATCTAGGTCAAATAATCGACAAAGAGGGTCGAAGACCGGATCCACAAAGGACTGAAGCAATTGAAAAGATGCCTGCTCCAGATTCAGTGACAAAATTAAAATCGTTTTTGGGATTAGTTCAATACTATGCAATTTACATCCCTAACATACATAATTTAAGAGCTCCTCTTAACGAGTTACTGAAAAAGGGTGTTAAATGGAACTGGAATAAGGAATGTGAATCTGCTTTCCAAAATATCAAAAGATGTCTACTGTCAGACTTAGCATTGGCACATTTCAATCCAGAAAAGGAACTAATACTAGCAACGGACGCCAGTGATTACGGTGTTGGCGCTGTATTACTTCACAAGTATGAGGATGGTAGGACAAAAGCTATCGCCCATGCTTCAAGAACGTTGGTTGCAGCGGAGAAAAATTACAGCCAAATTGAAAAAGAGGCGCTGTCGATAATATTTGGAATTACAAAGTACAATCGATTTCTCCATGGACGATCTTTTATTTTGCAAACCGACCATAAACCCCTACTTACCATATTTGGATCAAAGAAAGGCATTCCCACACATACTGCGAATCGATTACAGCGATGGGCTGTAACCCTCTTAAACTATCAGTTTAAGATGGAACATGTATCCTCAAAAAAGTTAGGACACGCAGATGCATTATCACGGTTGATCCCTAAAAGAAGCGAAAGTTTCGAAGAAACGGTAATTGCTGCGCTTAAAGACGAAAGTGAATGTACAAGTTCAATGTGTAATATGATACGTGAACTTCCGGTAACTTTCGAAAAAATAAAAAAAGAGGCAGTAAATGACATTTTCATTAAGAAAATGAAAAATCAATTGGGATGGATAAAAAAAAATAAAAAGGTAGATCAAACAACGCCTTTTTCCATCTGTGAAGATGTGCTCATGTATGGTGAGAGGATCGTAATTCCACTAACGTTACAGAGGAAAATTCTGAAGGAATTTCATACAGGTCATCCGGGCATTTCGAGAATGAAATCCCTTATGAGAGGATATGTGTACTGGCCTGGTATGGACAAGGAAGTTGAAAAATGTGTCAAGACATGCAGAGGATGTCAATTAGCAGCTCGAGATCCTCCAGTAAAAACGACGCCATGGCCAAAGACGGACCTACCCTGGTCACGTCTGCATATTGATTATGCGGGACCTATAAATGGTTATTTTTACTTGATTATTGTAGATTCTTTTTCAAAATGGCCAGAAATATTTAAGTTTAGACATCCAACAGCAAAAAACACTGTGAGTGCGCTTAATGAAATTTTTAGCCGTTTTGGAGTGCCAAAAACCTTAGTGAGCGATAATGGAACAGCATTTACTGCTCATGAATTCAAAGAATTCTGTGACTCACTAAATATTCTACATATGAAACACCTGTGTACCATCCACGATCGAATGGGTTGGCCGAAAAATTTGTAGATACGTTTAAAAGGGCACTTAAGAAAAATCTTACTACGGACACAGACGAACAATGTATTCAAACATTTTTAGCAATTTACAGGGTGACACCAAATCCTAATAATAATGTCAATTCTTCCCCGGCTGAGCTAATGTTTGCAAGAAAGATAAGATCTGTCTTCGATAGGCTGCTACCAGAGAAAAAGAAAGTTTTCAAAAAAGAAAACCTTAATACCAAGTGCTTCTCCCCAGGTGAAAATGTATATTTCAAAAATTTTCAAAATGGACGAAATCAGTGGGTTGAAGGTATTATCAAAAAAAGGATTGGGAGCATGGTCTATACCATCCAAGGATTAAGTTTTGTCTGCAAAAGACACAGAAATCAAATACGTCCCAGACTGTCTCCAAATGTGGAAGAGACACCAATGGAAACATTGTGCGATATTTTTGATATACCAAAACCAGCGTGTGTACCGCAAACAATGAATATTTCGCCTGAACCGACCATACGGGCTGGACAGAAACCTTTACCCCGGGTAACGCTGACCAGAAGGAAAAGCGCAAGAAAGAGAAAAGTTACCAGGAGATTAAGCCCTGACCCTAAAAGGAAGAGGTATTTAAGCTAAAATCAGGAAGATTTCAGCTTCAGGGGGAGGTGTTGTGAAGGAACATAACTGGCTATACACCGGTTACAAACTGTATATATATATTGGACTGTTTGGCAGACAGCGGCAGACAGCGGCAGACAAGCAGTCGCAGTAAGACGGATAGTCTTACGTGTTGATTATCAGACTTTCTTCCCCATACTTGTTACTATGTACTTCTATTTACCTTAGGCGAGCAGCCTTACGTTTCTGTATTATAAATAAACCCCATTACACATACCACTCGGTGTAACTCACGTTTGTCTTTATTTCCTAAGTATTTAGGAATATAACATATCTGATGATGCTCTTCTAACTCTGATGACGACGGAAACCCTAGAGAGAGTTGACAAGGAGGACCCTGCCTGTGGAGAATGGTGTGTCGATGGGGACACTGTGAATGTGTGGGTTGACGCTAGTTCTTTGGCATTGGGAGTGTTATTGGAGCAACGTGGAAACGTAATTGAAGACGCGTGCTGGCTGCAACCCGTGAATGTGTCTCAACACATCAACCTGGCAAAACTGGATGCTGTTCTGAAGGGTTTAAATCTGGCACTGCAATGGCAGTCAAAGAAGTTGTACTTGTACACGGATTCTCTCTGCGTCTACCACTGGGTGTCCGACACTCTTTCGGGACGAACGAGAGTCCGCACTAAGGCAGCCAGTGAGATGTTAATCCGGCGGAGGCTAAACATCCTGAAGAGTCTGGTATCGGAGTATGACCTGTCGGTGAGTGTAATCGGGCAGACCAACTAACCTGTGTGCCTCATAAATGGTATGAAGCTGTGAAGACAGGTGTGGAGTTCGCTGCTTGATCTTGCACAGTTGGTGCGATTAGCTCATGCCAAATACAAAAAATTCATATGCAGAGTGGACATCCAGGTATCAAAAGAACTCTGTATTTTGCGAGGCGTGTGGACCCGGCAGTGAAAAGGGCAGATGTCAGGCAGATAATCAAGCACTGTGAGGCATGCCAGTCTATCGATCCTCCACCTGAGCAATGCCAGAAGGGGCGATTGGAGGTTAAGCATGTGTGGCAACGAGTAGCGATGGATATTACCCATTACAGTGGTAAGCCCTTTCTAATCCTTATCGACTGTGGACCCACTAGTTTTGCGGTGTGGTGGCAAATGACCAGGCAGGACTCAGCGAATGTTGTCCGCCAACTGTCATCTATCTTTTCTGAGCGAGGTGCGCTGGAAGAGATATTGACGGACAACGATACTTCTTTTTGTAGCCACCAAGTTCGGCAGTTGTTGAATGAGTGGGGTGTCCGACTACGACTGCGATGTGCTCATGTGCCATCAGGGAATGGCATTGCTGAGAGGAGCCATCGCAGCATCAAGAGAATTGCTGCCAGAAAGCAATACACTATTACGGAGGCCACGTATTGGTATAACATCACACCAAAGGATGGGAAGACACTAACAACAGCACCGGCCAATGCCATACACACATACCGTGTTAGGATAAAGGGCATTGACACTGTCCAGCCAATCGACGAGGAGAGTCATAAAAAATACAAGATAGGGGATCCAGTTTGGGTAAGACCCCCTGGAAACCGGTGCACCACCAAGTTCAAGTGAGGACGAATATCTGGAGTGGTCAGCCAGCAGTTGGTCCTTGTTGATGGAACCCCACGCCATGTGCGCGATCTTCGCCCAGCTAGTGAAGTACATCCCACAACTACAGAGAGCGATGAATCATCAGATGATGAGCTGCTGATAAGTGAGGTCACCGAGCAAGAGAGTGGTAGTTGTAGTTCGTCTGATCAGGCAGGATCAGAACCGAAACCAGAACCACACCCAGAACCAGAACCAGAACCTGAATCCGAGATTGTAAATAGCACCCTTCGCAGAAGCTAGCAAACTAAGAGGCCACCCCCGGAGTGCACTCTATGTGATCATCAGATTAGGGGGGGTGTAGTATTTACCAACAAAACAAATGCCCACGTGTTTGTGCCTTGTGTAGGCATGCGCGACAAGAAAACTTGGGTTTTTATAAGCGGAAGTCTCAAGATTCTCAGGAATCTCTGGGCGCATGCGCAAGAGGAGGGATTGAGAGAGTGGTATAAAAAGCAGGTCGAGTGAGAAGGTTGTTGTTGTTGTTGTTGTCAATGGACGTTACAGTGACGCGTGCGTTAGCAGTTGATTAAGAAGTTGTTTTTTGTGTCAAGTCGTGCACCTCAGTGAAGGTGAAGGTCATATAAGTCGTGCACCTCGGTGAAGGTGAAGGTCATATTAGATTTGTTACCTCAGTTGTGCTGTCAGTATCTTCCACATAGTTTGTAAGCACGTGATTGGCCTATAGCTGCTAGGGACGGTTCCTTTCTTTGTGTGCTTCTGTAGCAGTGTGGTTTTGTCTTTTGTCATCCAGTCTGATACGCTTGCTTCCTGTATACATCTTCTCAGGTTTTGGGCTAGCCTTTCGTGTAAGGTTGTGAATTTTTTTGAACCAGTATGCATGTATCCCGTCGTGCCCTGGTGCTCTCCAGTTTGCCATTTTTACTATGCTTTTCTTTAGGGTTTCCGTGCTGATTTCATTCACTGTTCCTTCTTATATTTGGTGTAACTCTTCTTTCATGTCTTTCAGCCACTCGGCATTTCTATTGTGATCTCATCTCTCTTCCCATATTTTACTCCAGTAGACTTTTGTTTCTGTCGGATTTGGTTGTTCTGTTTTTGTTTTTCCTCCATTCACATTTTGGTAGAATTGGCTTTCATTAGTTTCAAATGTTCTGTTTTGTTTGCATTGTTCAGATTTATATCTATATCGTCTCAATCTCGCTTCTTTTGCTTTTATTTTTTGGTCCAGTTCTTCATGTTTCTTGTTTAGCCACTCCCTGTCAGTTACATTTCCAATATTCCGTTTTCTCCACATTACTTTTTTCCTGTTGATCATTTTGGTTTCTTTTTTATGTATTTGGGTTTCTAGTCTTATTTCCCATCCAGGTTTTGTCGGTCCGCTTGTCCCCGGTTGCTTTTCTGATTTGAGTTTCATACTTACCATTTTGGTGCCTGCGTAAATCAGATTGTTTAAGTCTGTGATTGTATTTGTTGGGATATGTGGGAGGAGTTTGTTAACATTCTTTGTTTCTGTTTTTAATTTCTTCTGCTCTTGGTTCTTTAACGATGGGAGCTTTGTTTTTTCTTCGTTCATCAGCTGTATTATTTTATTTATTTCATTTGCTTCATTCTCTGTTCTGTTTCATTGTTCTCGGTTTCCACGTTTGTAGACTTCGTTCTTTGTTGGTCCTCGGCCTGTGGTATTTTTACTTGTTAGGCTTAAACTTTTGGGGTTGCTCTACGTGCGGTTCTGTTGGGGGATGCTTCATTATTATTATTATTATTATTATTATTATTATTATTATTATTATTATTATTCAATCGCTGGGTCTTTTTTCTCATAGTGTCCTAGTTTTAGGATCTATGGATATTATTCTGTAAGGATCAAGTGTCATATATATATATATATATATATATATATATATATATATATATATATATATATATATATAGTGCAATATGATAATTTTCCAAGTTTCAAATATCATGTTTTCTCAGTCATTTATATATCAAATATCAAGTTTTCTCAGTCATTTATTACTTTTAAAAGGAAGCCACTAAAATATTGTTTCGTATTGCGACCAACAAGTCTTCAAAATTATGTTATTACTGCATATTTAATCATGTACTGTTCAAATAACTTAACCAAAACAATAATAAGTTCCAACAACGCAAAATTAACTAAAATTGGGAACAATATCTAATAAAAGAAAGGTTTAACGGTATAAATCTTGATGAATGCTCACTTAATGAAAATTGTTTAACTGCTAATATTGTATATAAATGTGAAGTTTTTTTTTTTACATAGGAGTCACCACTTATCAAAGCCCGGAAGCCACTGAAGGATAAGGGTTATTGAGTATATGGTATAATATCATAGTAATCGTTAGTAATGGACATTTGGTAAATTAGATTACTTAAGGTGGCGGTTCATCAAGAATTTGTTTATGTTGGACTTGAAGACAACCAAGTTGTAGTCAGCTGGGAAACAACCGAACGGAAGAGAGTTCCACAGGCGTGCAGTTCTAAGAAAGAAGCTTTGTTCATGGAATCTACGTTTTGATTTAGGCACAGATAAAGGATGGGGAAACTTATTGACAGTGGTTTCAACTAGCCGGGTGTTTCTCGTGAAAGATTGACTAGGGGGCAGAGATGGGAGCTCGGGCGTGCACTAAAAACATACCTAGCATTCACAGCGTTCCATTTTTAAGATAGATGGCGTAACGACTTAACACCCTTCAAGTTAACTAAGGATAATGAAATCAGGACAACCAAAGATGAAAGCAACAACAATGAAGATAACATTAGCAATAATGGAATCAATAAGAATAATAAAAAGAAAAATATGGCAAACTCAACTGCCGTAGGTGATTAGGTAAGAGAACTTAGAAAAAATAAAACTGTAAACAAATTGAAATGGTCTATAGTAGGGAGGGCAGGTAAATATAAACCGTGTAAAACAAAAAAGGTAACCTTTTTAAAGATTTTAGGTTAAACCTATTTAATATAACCGTACGGCAAGCTGAATTCTTAACCGGAAAACCATCAATATATAGTACATATATGTTTTTAGGTAACATTAATATAGGAATAATTATAGTAATAATTATATATATATATATATATATATATATATATATATATATATATAATTATTTTTAAATATCCTCCAGCACTATTATTTCATCCTTTCAGGAATCATCAGGGCAGAGAGTCACGATTACCGTCGGTCGGGAGATTCGAGCTAGGTCATGAAAACATCTCTGACTTCATTAGCAAGGAACAAACCATTGACCAACGTAAACCGCGGCGAGAATATAGTTTAAATTAACCACACACACACACACACACACACACACACACACACATATATATATATATATATATATATATATATATATAAAGCTGGACGTCTGTGCGTGTGTCTGGTCACGAATATGGTTGACTATTATAGAAAACTGATCACATATAATGATAGAAGATGTATCGAGACACAGGAATGAGTATGTTTGATCTGGTAGAACGGTGGTTCATTAAAATTGTGGAGTCTGTATTCGAGCCTGGTCCACAAAGTATGGAAATAAAAAATTAAAAAATTAAAACAAACGTTTACAAGGGTTTTTGATATAGATATACATAATAATACTTTGATAAATATGTTTTAACTTAAATAGGTATGGTATAATAAAATTGTTGGGTCTGCGTTCACGCTTGGCCTCCATAGAATGGAAATAGACACAAACTTTAATAAAGACTTTTCATATTGTTTCAGTTTGAAGAAATATGGTATAATAAAATTATGGGGTGTTCGTTCGTACCTGACCTCCATAGAATGGAAATATGTCACAAAGTTTAACAAGGTTTTTTAATGTAGATCCACAGAATATTGTGATAAGTGTTTTAGTGTGAACAGGTATGGTATAACAAATTATGGGGTTTATCTATTTTATTTTTACTTTCATCATATTTTGTATTGATTTTGTTACCCCCAAATTCGAAGCTATGTCTTTACAACCCTTCCTTTTCATAACCTATCATACTTTCATAAATCAGAGTCCATTTTCTGTAAGCTGTTTTTGAACCCAGTCAACGACGGGTACTTTTGCTAGTATATATATATATAGTTTTGCTTTTATATGTGTGTATGCATGTATGTATTGCTGAACTTATTTGCTTACACATATGTTCGCTTTTACGTTAAAAGAGAGTTTTTCAACATTTTATATTCTTCCGGGCCAAATGCGAATAAACAGGAAACAGTACAAACAAAAAAAGTTAATATGATGTTATGAGTATAGTGAAAAGTAGATAGTAATGATCCCCGATTTGTTCCCGAGCAACGTCAGGCTTTCTTGCTACTTTATACTAAAATGAAAGATATGTGTTTGTGTTTGACTCACCTAAACATCCACTGGAATTCGATCCGGGCTTACTGCTTAAGGGTGACTTGCAGTTGGTGCAATAACGTTGGTCCATATCGGAATATGTACCCCCGGGACAATCCACACACCCGGTTACAATTGCTTTCGTACCAGCAGGACATTTTTCTGGAAGCAAAAAGAGAATAAGAAAAAAAACGTAAAACAAAAGATGAATAAAAAATTTAATTCAAAATATGTTCAGTGTATCATATATATTATAGTGTCTTTCTTTTAATACAACTTATTAACTATTAAACGCTGCCATGCAATAAAAAAAACTTTTTAAATTTATATATTATTTTTATTGTTCCTATTTACAATACCTCCCCATGGGACAGAGTTAGACACCAAGGTCATTTTTTAATGTGTAATGTGGAGAAAAGGAACAAAAATAAAAATTGTCTCTGTCCTGAAGGATTTTCCTCCACAGACAGAGAACAAGAAACATCATGCAGCATCTGAAGAACAGATAGTACACTTTGATCTTGACCCGAAGGCCAAATTGTTAATTTATGTTTTATTTTCAAACTTAATATTTTATAGAGTTAATATTTGATTCTGTTTTTAATGTAAGATTTTCATGAAGAAATCTTTAAAACGATGCAACGTTAAAGGAAGTGACACGAAGGGGAACACATGGGAGCACATAGTTTGTTTTTTTTAATACACACGCGTATTGTGTGCGTTTTTAACTCACTGCACTCATGGATTATCGTCGGTGAATCATCAAAATTTAATTCAATTAAATAAAATATCTCTTTGTTTTATATACGTGTGTCTGGTCTCCATTCTTGATCGTTGCTTTTTCCATATGGCCGTTTCCTGCATCGTCTTGTAGCTGTTACATTTGGGTGACAACTCATGCATGGAGACACTTGAAAACATGCTGGCTGTTTTATAGGCTTTATTAGGGAGGGAGATTCTTTCACATGGAGAGAGACCAAGATTATCTCTTTATTAAAAATATGCTACTATTAATTCTTTATTACTTTATTTTCTAAAAATTAGTCGACGAAGAGAAAAACTCGAGGAGATTCACTTAGACTCCTACATGGTGCGTACAAGCTCCTTGGTGTAAAACTCCTTTAAAAACTCAGTAGCAAACACGTGACGCTATTTGTATCTAACAAGTCAACACTTGTTTTTTAAAACTCTGAGGAGATATAGGGCCTCGAAACATGCATATATATATATATATATATATATATATATATATATATATATATATATATATATATATATATATATATATTATAAAGAAGTGAACCATAGCGGAAATTCAATCGACTAAAATAAGATGGAAAACGAGGTGAGAAAAATATTCGGGGAAGTTACATGTAACAAATGTACAATTCAATAAAATAAATAAGTCGATTAAGAAAAAGATCATTAAAATACACCCGAAGCGCTTTTCGTTCAGACTAACTTTTCAAGGGTATAAGTCTGAAAATTATTATTTTTTAGAATATTTGGTAGTGGAATGGAGTAAGAGCGGAGAGGAGGTTAAAAAAAACTGTGACTACCCAAATAATTCTAATTGAAGCCGGAGGTTTCTCTGCTTGCACAAAGTAGGGGGCCTGGAAATGATGGCAAGTGCTTCGAGGACAGACAGGTGGAACTTTGTACGTCCTCGGTACACAACAGAAAAACACTCCGGAGAGAAAGCAAGACCAAGTGTTGGCCGATGGACGATTATCGTCCATCGGTGAACACTTGATCGATAAAAAAGGAGTGCGGTCTTGCTTTCTCTTTTGCAGTTTTAACAAAAGAGCTACAATAATATGAGAGCGTCTCCATTTACGCTAAACATCTGTAGAGTGCAAACATCAATATATTACATATGAATGAGTCCCTGTGGAATTTCCACAGATCCCGTTATATATATATATATATATATATATATATATATATATATATATATATATATATATATATATATATATATATATATGCGTACATATTGGGTTGGGGAATAATGTCGTAGTGTTTTTACAATTTCTATTTTTACAACGACTATTTGTTTTTAACAAAATGTATAATATTTATTTAATAAAGTTTTTCCTGTAATAGAAAACTGTGTTTTTCATCTATTTGTCTAATTTAATTTTTTTATTACATTTTAAGCTTAGAAATGGTATATCCAGGAGGTAAAAATCAAGAATTTTAACACTTGCTCTTCTTCGTTTTTCATCGAGGTCAAAAGGCGGCTGATGCAGCCCGGGACATTTGCAGATTAGAAGAAGGTGTCATAGGTGAGTCTGATCTACATTAATGATCTTCCAAATCATATCCTTACATCATTTGTAGACATTTATGCTGACGACACTACCATTTATGGTACCACATCTAAGACAGTAAACGACCAAGTTCTCTCTAATTCTCCCTCCTCTGATCTTGAGCACGTAGTACAATGGGGAAAGGAGTGGCTGGTTACTTTTAATGCATCTAAAACCAAGCTTCTCTCTTTACATCATCAATATTCTAATTCACATTTGTCATCAATTGAAATGAATGGCTCTCGTCTTCAGGAGGCCTCAAGTTTTGACAAGCTTCTGGGCTTGACCATTACTCCTGATCTTAAATGGAACACGTATATCAAATCTGTTGCCAAGGCCGCTGGAAAAATGGTGGGATCTTTCTATCGATCCAGTAGATATCTCACTGCTGATGCTATTCTCTACCTATATAAGAGCCAGGTACGTCCAAGGATGGAATACTGTTGCCACATCTGGGCAGGAGCTGCTAGAAAGGACTTGTCCTGCCTTGATAGAGTTCAAAATAGACTTCGTAGCCTCGTAGGAGATGTCCTTTTCTCCTCCTTGCAACCTCTATCTCACAGAAGAGATGTTGCGAGTTTGTCTCTGATGTATCGTTATTTTCATGGAAAGTGTTCAACTGAGCTTCAATCTATGGTCCCCCCTCGCAAAACTTTCAGAAGAAACACTCGTCTAGCTGTAAACACTATCAATAATTTCCCCCACTCTTTATCTGTGCCTAAACCTAAACGTAGATTCCATGAACAAAGCTTCTTTCTTAGAACTGCACGCCTATGGAATTGTCTTCCGTTTTCCTGCTTTCCGGCTGACTACAATATGGTTGTGTTCAAGTCTAAAGTAAATAAGTTCTTGATGAGCCGTTCCATATAAGTTATTAAATTTACCAAATTTTCATTACTAATGATTACTATATTGACCAATTTCTACTGTACACTCTTTAACCCTTATCCTTGAGTGGCCTCTGGGCCTTGATAATGTGGTGATACCTTTGTAAAAAAAAAAAAAAAATATATAGCATGAAAATGGTTTGCAAATTTTAAAATGGTGATTTTGACGTCGACGAAAACCCCGCAGCGGAAGATCTTCTGAAATTCACAAACAGTGTCTACAAGGCACTTTTGTAAGAAGGCGGTCACCAAACAAGGCATGAATCGGCAAAAAAAAAAAAAAAAAAAGAACTGCAATTCTCGATCATCTTCATTCAATGCGGTTTTTAGAAAAATTGAAAGTCTGGGTGCTTCACGAGCTTAGCGAAAGGAACAAATAATTATTTCTCAACATCTCGTTCGCCATCAAGCAACACTTTTTTAATACTTTTTATTCCGATTCATCGCAGGATATGAGAAATGGTGCCTTTATATAAATATCGAGCAAATAAATAAGTGGGTGGTTCAAGGATATATGCAAAAGCCTGGAGCCAAGCCTGGCCTCCACCCACCGAAGACCATAATCAGCATTTGTTTAGATTATGGGGCCATTCTCGAAAGGAATGCCACGGTCAACAAGAAACTCTACATAGCCCAGCTACATAGTCTTATCCCATTCCTACTTCTCTTCCAACTCACAGAAACCTGATTATTTTTATTGGCTCTGGCTCAACTTCAACATGTATCCTAATTGAAGATTCATTAACTTTTCCGTCTTTAATTTTCCTAGTTCTTTTCTAACGCAAGAAAATATAATTACAGATAACTCTGACCATTCTAGTTTTCTCCCATAAGCAATAAATTTCGGTGCTTGTCAAGATAGAGTCGACAGATTGTTTTAAAATATGTCGTTTTAAGCAAAAATAATATTACGTATTTAATTGTCATGTCGAAAATAGTAACATATATACAAAATTTACAAAAATGCATTAGGTAGAAAATTATTTCTGATTAAATGTTATTTATTGTTGAAAGCAATTTTTACGGAAAATTGAATAAAATCGAAGTTTTTGACGTTTTAAAATAAACAGTGAGGAGTTTGTAGCAGATAAAATTAAAACAAACAAAAGCAAGGGTGAATTCTCGCGACTGGAGATTTTGAATACACTTCTTTTCTGGTTTGTCCAATCAGAAGCCATCTCTCAGTCATATGACAGAGTTTCTAAAAGGATAAACCGCCCCCCTTTCTCTCTCTTCCTAGATTAACAACAACTCCAAATGGAACGGACCTGTCGTCACCAACTTCTGTCTTGGAACTCAACAAAACCCACCCATCCTTTGAGCTCGAGGTTTGACTAAGACGTGAATACAAACAAGCGAACATGGCTATCTACAAATATGGCCTTCAATGCGGTACAAATACAAACTTTCTTTCTCACTTTACAGTACTGTCTCTAGTCTTTCGTCACGCACATTTCCACTATTATTTTAGACACAAACATTCATGAACTTTGTCTCTTTCAACAGGTCTATCTAATCTTTGGTCTACGCTCCACACAGGAATACTTTCCATGCCTAACCCTTTTTCTCTCTTCTTACTAACGAAGATGACCAATAAAGCTGTTATTTAAATGTTAGACTTCTTTTCTTGTAATCAATTTTGGCGACTCTCGACGCGATGTTCGTCAACATCTTATTCTGCAAGTTCATACAGAGGGGACATAACTCGGAACGAATATTTTAGATTACTTTTTCATTGTGTGCAATATTTGTTGTCTATACAGCGATAGACTTTTCCCTTTTACTAAAACACAATAGCAATTCTTCTCGATGATCTTTTTGTAATTTTAGATGTATTACTTTTTTCGACATGACGATTAAGTACGTAATAGGGCTTTTGCTTAAAGCGAAATATTTAAAACGTTGATCTGTCCACTCTATTTTAACGAGTACCTAAATATCTTTCGTAGAGTTGATGCAATAAAATCTTACCGCATTTTCCCGAAACCAATTCCGAATATTTACAAGAACTGTTCACCACACAATCGATCAACGTTGCCGAACTCTGAAACAAAGAAGAAGAAAAAAAAGAAATGGAATATTCTGTAAAATCGAAAAAAAAAAATTGTATTTCTATGCTGAAATTAACGCAGAGTTCGGTCTATTGCTTGTCTTGAGATTTTATTTATTTTTCTCACCCTGTTTTAGAAACAATTAGCGAATAGGTGCTAGGCGTTGTCCGTGCGCTGGAAAAAAACACCCCGCACACACCGAAAAAAAAATCCAAAGAAATCAAAACAACTTTTATTTCAATCAAAATAGTAGGAAGTGCCCGTGCGACCATAAGAAAACATGAGTCTAGGTGGCCGGACTTGAACGTAGAACGCGAAAGAGGGGAAGAAGGTAAAAATTTTAGGAGCAAACGCTTTTGCCAACAAGGCCATGAGGTCTTATAACATTGCAAAACAAGTGTTTTGAACATAGTTTAATACGCTTTTGCCAACAAGGCCATGAGGTCTTATAACATTGCAAAACAAGCGTTTTGAACATAGTTTAATACGCGTGCGTGACTTGCGAAGAAAGTGACGCGAAAAACAGACCTCTTTCAAAGAGTGGTTCAGTTTACCTCCACAGAATAAATATTTTATTTTTATAATTTTTACATATTATGTACCTAGGGCATTGCTCTTTAAGATTGTGCTAGTTTCGTGCCAGTCCGATTTGGATGACAAAAGTTTTCAGCAGACATACAAATACACAGACATACTAACACACAGATATCTCTTCTTTATATAATAGACTATCGGGTGGTGGCTGGCGTTGCTCGTGCGCTGATGAGCCCCCTCCAATAAATCAAAAACAACTGTTCTTTCAATCAAAATAGCAGGGAGTGCCCGGGCGACTGAAAAAAAATCTAGTCGCGGTAGCTGGGCTCGAATGCGAAACGCGGAAGAGGAGAATAAGGCAACACTTATGGCAAACACCTGGTTCCATATCGCTAGCGTAATAGTAATTGGGCTTATGAAACTACCAGAAATTCAATGTATAGAAATAAATAATGAATGAGGAACTAATCCGAAAATAAGAAGTCAGCTCTGCCCCTAGTATCACGTATAAAATCACGGAAAATATAATAGAAGGAAAAATACAGCAAATAAAAAATATATATCGAGTAATCGTTTGAGCATTTGAAGAACGCTAGCGGCTGACTGTTATCGTTTGTTGTAAAACCTTGAATCCAAAGTTAGTTCGTTTCGTTTAAGTAACCCTTCGAATCGAAGCCCCCCCCCCCACAAAAAAAGGAGAAAAAAAAAAGGAAAAAAGAAGAAGAAATAGAAGAAATGGTATAAGTAACCCATGTAATAGATGTAATCGAAAGTTGCGTTTCACCCGACTGTAAAATGCCATTCCATTTTTTTAAGCAACTAAGAACTCAAATCGGTGTTTCCTCCCAAATTCCCCTGTGGACGTATCCGCTACGGTGTTAAGTGGTCGCATGGGGAGTATGAATGTAGTGTGGAGAAAAGATTTTACCACTTCCATTGATTCTTGCAGGTTTTGGCAGAGAACTCGCACCGGGAATGTACGGTCATCGATATAGGAATGTACGCTTATCGAGGAGCACACCTCAGATAATGTGCTGCAGTTTGTGAACATTACATTTGCATGAATTGTCTTGAGTTTTAATCCTATTAAGGTTAAATTCAGAGGGGAAGAAATGACTTCATTTTATTTATATAGAGATATATGTAAGCAAACATTATAAAACATGATAGAAATCTCTGTTTAATTATATCCTTATAATATCCCCGAAACCGACAATTAACATTATTGCCTATTAAACCAGTAATGATATTCTAGAATGCTTAACGTAATACAATTTTATCCTGTGATGCTAATTATAGCATCACGGAATTTAAATTGTTAACGTATTTACTGGAACAGTGTGAATATGTTCTCTTTCAAATAAATGACCTCACGCATTCATTTCTCAGTTACCTTTTGAAATTCTCTTCTCAATCATTCTTGTTTATTTGCTTTTTCACCTGATGATTATTTGACGAAGAATCAGAAACGTTCTTAATATACATGGAACATGCAATCATTTTTAATGATTTTGACACTAGAACGATCAGAATAAAAATCGAACAAATAAAATATAGGTACAACTAAGTAGTAAATTTTTGCTATTTTTAACAATGTTTGCTTAAATGAAAAATGCTAACTAAATACAATATATATATATATATGAACAAATTCAGATTAAAACTAGGCCAACTTCTAACACATAAAGAAAAGATTGTTATATTCCCTAAAAAAAGCAAAGAAATCGGTGACTTGCAAGTCAAATGAACCTCGCTTGATAAACGCGCAACCATTGACTGCGATAAATGGGTGCATGATAACAAAGAATCTGATTGACTAACTAGCAAACTAACACCACGTGAATATATAAAAACGCATAACAACATAAATTCCATGCAATATCCTGAGAAATCTTTACGTGGATGAAACATTAAAATTTTGTGTAGCTTAATTTCTACATATTTTTAAAACAAATTTTATACTATATATATATATATATATATATATATATATATATATATATATATATAGAGAGAGAGAGAGAGAGAGAGAGATAAAGAGAGAAAAAGAGAATTATTAGTGTTTCATGCTTTCGCAAGCATCAATAAAGGAAGTGACGATTGCTAGTGGTTGAGAGATTCGAACACAGCTACAAAGCTACTTTTGGAATTTGCTAGGAATGTTACCTCTCAGCCACCATCAACTGCTATGAAAAATAAGGAAAATTTACAACATCTAAATGCCAGGCACAGCGTTACTTCAATCAACATTGATCAAACAATCACAATTCGTGATCTCACACAAGGCCACCCGACGTCCTTTATTTTCCATCCAATGCGGAAATTTAGGAAATTTCTTCTTAAAGGGGCTAAATAATTATAAATAATTATTTTTACATCTACAGACACTCGTGTTTTATGCTTTCGCAATCATTAGTGCAGGAAATGATGATTGCTACTGGGTGGGAGATTTAAATACAGCTACACAAGAACCTTTACTATATATATATATATATATATATATATATATATATATATATATATATATATAATGGGTTGAGAAATTCAAACGAGAGAAAGATGTATATTTAAATAAGGGGGTGGTCACAAACAATCTGTATTTTTTAACATTATTTTATTATTCCGTCTCTTGGTTTTTCATTGAAAATTATGTTTAGATCATGGTAATAATGTTTTTTAAATCATTGAAATCGTTTTTAACGCGTTTCATACCTTCTATGAAGCGCCCTCTTCAGAAATTATTTCAAATGCTTAGAATATATTCAAGATGTATTGGAGATGTAAGAAGAGCATTTTCGTAGTTCATTTGAAATGTTTCCAGGAGATGGAAACGTGTAAGTGAATCTTCTTTTCATTGGAATGTTCAATTTTTATTACTGTTTTATTAAGCTGTGGTCACTCCTGTCTTATGTTTCTCTCTCTCACTCTCTCTTTCTGCTTGTGTTTTTATCTTTCTTTTATTATTTTTTAAAAAAAATACACATTGTTGATGACCACCCCCTTATATATATATATATATATATATATATATATATATATATATATATATATATATATATTGGAGAACTTTTTCCAAAGGTTTAATATATTAAAATATATTAGCCAATATAAATAAAATTAAGCCAAGTAAATTGACTACAATATTAAGCAATATGATTAACATTTCTGTGATCGAGCATATATATATATATATATACTGGCAAAAACGAAAACAACAAGGGAAAAGATTACATCATATTTGTATTTTTTTTCGAATGATACAATTGTTTCGACATCAACTAGACAATTTTAAACTTCATATTGCTAAAATATTTCCGAAGTTGGCATCTCGTCAGACTTATTGAAAGAAATACAAGGTTAATACGTATTTGAACATATTTTCCTCCTGTTATTACGATATCCCACAATGTAATCTGTCTCATAATATTTTTAGATAAATCCTGTTCTGGTGTTTATGAAATTTTTGAGGCCCCTATTTTCGTATTTCTGTTTTAAATTACGGTGAAAATCGATAAAATTGAACAATTTTGAAACTGGACCTGATTCTAAATTAATGAGATCTTTAGTTTATTAATTTAATTCATTTATTTGTTGTGTTTTATTTGTTTCTCAACTTCCAGTAATTTGATTTGATTTCCTGTTTAATCTCCCGGAAACAAAAGTTTCGTATCTTGTGCTTTTCCGTTGTTACTTATTGACTTTAATTTTAACCTTACAAATCTACTGCAATGCAATTGTTTTCTGTACAATTAGCTAAATAAAATAAGATAAAATAAAATAAATTTATATCCTCTACTAGTAGCTTGGGATATTGATATTTATTATTGTTAATTTGTTTACACTTCTGAGAAATAATCAGTAAGATGCGTTCCAAGGGAGATAACTCTGAATTGCAATTTTATTTATTTAACGATATTTGGCGTTTTAATTTTCTTAATCCCAAAAATTTACACTTAATTGTATTATAAGTCACCCTGAGTTGTTTATTTAATTCAATTGGTTTTATATTTCACTAGTTCTTGAATGTTAAGCGGTGTCTTTAGATTTTCATTTAACTGTTTTTATTTCCGATCCCTGTGCAATTCTTTGATTTAGACGTTATCCGTATTTTGTCTATACGGAGTTACGTTTCGATTTTCCTTAGCATTATCCAGTGGCGTAGCTAAAGGAGGGCAGAGGGAGCGATCTCCGGGTGAACGACAAAGAGGGGTGACAAAATTTCACCCTCTCCCAAATTTTTCATCCAGGCAAAGCGCAGACAGTCAGGTAATGTGTTCATATATATCACTTGAAAAACAGAACGAGTTCATTTCTCTTTTGGAAAAACATGTGATAGGAAAACTCGTTGCTGACACCAAAAATGCAAAGTACTTTGGTATACTTTTTGATAGCACACCAGACGTTTCGCATGCAGACCAAATGCCAACAGTAATCAGATATGTACATATCAGCGATGGTGCAGTTGAAACAGCTACCAGAATATAGGCAGTGAATGGCATTTTGTTGACCTCTCCTGCTGTCCAGCCAGATCATATTATTTGTGCCTGCGAGGAAGAAATACAGAAGTCTATTACCAAGCTCACAGTTGTGTATGAGGAGCATCTGTAGAAGACCTTTGTCTAGAAATTCCACGTTTAAGGCGATGGCTACAAGCAGCCGCAATAAACTTGGAGGAAGTTTTCCTATTCATATCTCGATTTTTCTATCGAGAAAATCGGGATATGCCAATGCAGAAACTCGGTGAAGACAAAAACCCAAATAACGCAAAATAGTTGCTAATATATCTTAGAGAGATAATAATTAAAATACCACTGCTAATGTTCAACTTTTATTTTTACAAGCAAACAAAAACAAAGTAAAAGAATTTGTAACAAGATACGAAGAAAACATTTTCGTACATGTCTTTTTATGAAACCGTTTTATTTAATTTTTTGTTATTTATTGTTGTTTGAGCGGCATTGTTGTTGTTTTTCTGTAGGGGGGGGACATTGTTATGAATTTTTTTCTTGTTAGTTATTATTTTTTGTTAGTGGTCATGTATATTTTTTTGTATTATTTTTAATGATTTTTTAATGTAGAGAGACGGGTGGTTGACAAATTTTCTTTTGCTGCAAGAGCAGACGATAGTCGCGAAGGTAGAGAAGAGGGTGTAGAGAAAGTGGAAGCAAGCTGAGGGTGATATTGAGCTACCTAGTTCATTATGCAGGCGAAAGGATCTTTGAATTTCTGCCTCTACATGAACTGTCAGGTAGCTTTCTAATAGTTCCCTATTGGTCCACATTCGATTCTGTTCCTTTGCTTTCCCTCTACGTTCTCTCGGCGTGGTTCGTTGTCGCGTGTGTAGTAGGACCAACACAGTTTATAGATTCATTATCTGAATTAACTGGAAACTTTGGCAAAAAAGAACTTTGATAATGTGTGAACTTTGACAGAAAATAATCGAATAAAAATATTATAGAATTTTTTTTAGCGTCTGCTAACTTGAATTAAATTGACTAAGCGGTTCGGCATATCTCGGTTTTTCTCGATATCTGTCCAGAAACGTCGTGAAGGTTAAAAAATCCGCGATAAGAAAACTGCATAAGTATCGTTTTTACTTTATAGTGTAGATTTCAATATAAAACAAAATTATCGTTAACTCACAGTTTCTTTTATATTTCTATTCTTTTTGATTTTGTTTTTTTACCCATTCATTTAGTATTATCATCGCTTGATCTTTTTCTATTTTATTTCATTTAATTCGCTTCGTTTCATGAGTTGATAAGGCAGGTCAGCTGTTACGTGTTTTTTTTATTTTCAAACCATCTTTTCTGATTTTACTCACTAACTGATTTTTCCTTTTTTTTCGGCGTTTCTATTCGACTGCGTTTGTAATGCCCCCTTTTCTTCATAACAACAATTAATTTATTAATTTATCCATTTACTAAGTGACTCATCAAAGTATACACATGTTTTATTTCCTAATATTATTGTATAATAAAGATATTTGCCAATAATTTCTTTTAATTTAAAATTCACGCCTCTAAAACAAAGCTTTTCATTATTTATGATATACTTGCCACTTGATATTGCTCTGGATTCACTTTACAATCTTGCTTGAAAAGACTTTCTGCCTTTGTAACTTCATTTGTAACCTTTGAATCGGTATCGGGCCTAAAAACAGAAAAAAAAAAGAATTTCTGCACTAACAACCTTCAATAATTTGACCATGGATCAAAATTAGAAATGAATCATATAGAATATTAATTTATTTCAGACTGTTTATCAAATTATTATGCAAATTAATCACCTGGAAATTTTTTTTTGCCATTTAATCAGTTATGTTATTCATCCCTTACATAGTTACTGTCCGGAATCCTAACCCTCTTTCACTCACCTTCCTGCTCTTCTTTCTGGAATAAATAGCTTACATTTTAATATCTCTGTCCGTCTGTATCTCTGTCTGTCGTTCTGTCTGTCTGTCTCTCTTTCTCTCTCTCTCTCTCTCTCTCTCTCTGAGTCCTGTCTCTCTATTTCTTCACACATTTCTGCCTCATGTTAATACTGATTGTTTGTTTTTAAATTTTCTCGTAAATGTTCTGCGTTTCCCATAATCCGAAAATTACTTTTCAGCTAAGAGTCGCCTTCACAAATTCGAAAGCCGCCTCTTAAATTAACGAAAATGCTGTATTTGAATGCAATACTTTTTCAGGTCTCAAATCCTAAAATAGGACAAAGTAGAAAATGGGGGAAAATTTAAATAACAAAGGGAAATGTAAAAGCTGTATACAAGGTCATCAAATTTAAATGAAAATATAATGATTCCGTTACCCATCCTTTATCATTATCCTACAGGAGTCGCCATTTCCCATTAGAAAAAAGTAAATTGTACTAAGTACAATACTTAGTTCGTTGTTTAATGGACAGTAGAAAATATATTTTAGACGCATTTACGGCATCGCCAAACTCTTGCTTCCTTTATTTTGTCCCTAAATCCTCATATAAACTGTGAATGAGCTTTCTGACAAAGCTGTATACGAGGTCATCAGTTTTTTTTTTCTGGACAGGTGATCCGAACCTTGGATTAAGTCCCAAGGAGACTGTCCTATCAGAAGTCGTAAAATACTGTGGTTGCAGTATTGCCATTTGGTGAATGGAATCTGAACCATGCAGAGCATCTGGTCGGGCCTCTCAATTCCATATTTATGAGAATTGTTACAGTTTTTTTTTCATGCTCTTCAAAATCCTACATCTCTCTTTTCCCCTCTTTTTCTCAATCTACCCTACTAAAAACAATTCTACCGACCTCGTCTACATATCCCTATGCTTATCATGATAAGTCTCAAGAAACAATATCAGAACCTCAACTTCCAACGTAGACGCCCACTACTAGGTCTCTGTCTCTCCAACATCAGCAGTCTACGTTTCAATCTTTCAAATGTTGAAATACAAATACAGGAGAACAAATATGATCTGTTGATCTTTATGCAAAACTGGCATTATACCTAGATGAGTTTACAATTAAAGGATATTCAAATTTGACATCAAAATCTGACCCTCAATATCGTCATGGTCATTTGATATATGCCTACATTAGAGATAGCTTTTCGAGTGGTATGAACATTTTAAAAGATCATGAATTTTGTGACAGTGTCGTTAGACGTAAGTATAATGCCGATGATCATGATGGCGGTAATGATGTTGGTGATGATGGTAGTGATACTGCTGATGATTAAGGAAATAAAAAGCATTGTTAAGAAAGGTTGTTATGGTAATTATGTAATACACACGCACTCTTATTTGTGGATATTGATAAAGAAAAACTGCTTTCTATCATGATAATTTCTGTTGATATAAACCGTCATTACAAAAACACTAGCTGAAAATGTTGACGTCTGGGATATAAAGATATCTCGAAAAAATGCCAGAAAAGGCGCCTTTGGAGTTATTTAATAAGTGCCATTTGAATAACGCAACCCTTGTTAAGAAAAGCAGTTAACTAAATTTATGTGTAGTCATAATTTATTGGCGGGTTACCCGAAATATAAGCCAGATATTATGAGACATTTAAATAAGGAAAAAACAACATTGTAGATACTAATTCAAGCGTCTATTAATTATTGTTCAGGAATTTGATTAAATTATTATTATTAAAATTATTTACTTTTTTTATTCATACAAAATAGCATTTGGGAAAGCTTGGTTATGCAAATGAAGGAAGAAGAGGAGGAACCCTCTTACGTGAGTGATGGTGAAAGGTACCGATCCAATGGATAGTAAAGGCAATGGACTTCCTGTTAAGAGATACAGATTTAAGGAAGAAGAAAATATTTTTTAGAACTTGAGAATTAAAAAAAACGGCCTGAGATTGGTTTTCTGAGAATTGTGAAATAAAATTCTAAGGATTAGAGGCGGGGTTAAGTCCACCTGATTCTCAATATAATGTAAGGCAAAAATAGCCTCGAACACCACTGCCAACCGCCTGGGGTATTCACACCAGTCAGAGAGAAATCCCTGACTAAAGTCTCACTCTATTCTAAGCCCCTAAATATACACTGTGAATAGACAAACCTCGACTTTACTAATGGAAGCCGCCAACTCCAGACCATTTGTATTAAGAGCCATAAACTTATGAATATTCAGAGTTTTGTAACTTTCAGTGAATAATTATTTTTTTTTGTTTATAAGAAAACCTACCAGTAGGTTTTCTTTATTTGTTAATTTCCTTTCAAATTAAAGGTGCAGTTGATTTCAGGTCTAACCTGACGCCCAGACGGTGAAGACACTGTTGTGAAAAGAAAACTCAGCATGACGTTGAAGTGATGTACAGCCAGCCGAGGTAAACAGTGCTACAATACAGACTTAGGGTCGTGATCGTTTTGTGCGTTCCGAGGATCTGAGCGTTATTTTCCAGGGTCCAGTGAAACTCTGGTCATACTTGAAGAGTTCACCACCAGACAGAGTTAAAGGTGTAGCCACTTAGAATTAAGGTTAGTACCCAAGTGGTACATTTCAGACCAGGCTGGGTTACAGTTTAAATTAAGGACGGATAACTCTTGATTTTGATACAATCAAATATATTAAGGGGAGATAAATCTGACCCCTAGTACTATTAAATCATTCCAGTACTAGTGATCCCATAAATGATAATTTTAACACTACTTTTGAGAATGAATACACATTCTAATGTCTTTTTAGAATTTAATATCAATGTACTGCAGGATCGTCTATATAAATGCATTTAAAAAAGGAGAAATTTAATCAAATAAATTTTTTCGTACTTTACGTTCAAAATGCGAATTGCTGCATCACCATTCGTGGTTGATCGTTTCTTCCTGTCAGACGTTGCACAATTTATATTAACTGAAATTTCGCAATCTGTAGTACAAAGATTCCAAGACGTTGACATTTCTTCTATCCTCTTTTTTTATCATTGTCTTTATTTGTTCCTCATAAAACGCTTTCTTGCTTTCACAGTCCGGTAATGAGTATTTAAGGTTGATAACAATGTCGACAGTACTTAGGCTGTTGGCGTTTGATTCTGAAAAATAAGCATTTGAATTCATTTACAAACAAAATGTAAATATACAATATATATATATATATATATAAGTAAATTTTTGGTACAGCAGAATGGAAGGAGAAATTTCAGAGGAAACATAATTTAATTTAAATACCCAAAAAAAACAAGAAATGGGCAGGTGAAATAAAATTTTCCCTAAGGCCTTATCGTCTGACCCTCTAAGGTTCGAGTTGTGTAAACTACTCTAAGCATAGTAGCTGGAAAACATCGTTGAGTAGCAGAAGAAATCCTTTTAACAATATGAAGGCCATCAGGACCCAACCATGGTAATTTTAGATAAATGGGACAACGTGATGGACCAATATGTTTACCGCTATTAAATGTAGTAATTTTACGTTCAATAGTAGATTTTATTATATTAATGGGATATCCATTATTAAGAAAAATAGTTGTAATTTCACCAAGTTCCGTATCAAGACGGTTTGGTGAACAAATCATAAGTGCACGATGCGTAAGAGCGCTAATGAGGTTTATTTTTCTAGACTGAGGGGCAAAAGAAAACCAATTAAGATAGAGCCCTGTAAATGTAGGTTTTCTATAAACAGAGGTCTCAAACGTAGTACCAACTTTAGAAACACGAACGTCGAGGAATGGGAGAGAGCTACAGTCTTCAACCTCCATAGTAAATTGTAAAGATGGATGCAGGTTGCAAAGAAGACGAAGAAACTGTTTAGCTTCGCTCCGAGAGGGAAAGCATGCAAAAGTATCATCAACGTAGCGTGTGTAGAATGCTGGCTTAATAATTTTGGAAAATAATTCGTTTTCCAAAAATCCAACGAAAATGTTGGCTAACGAAGGACCAAGAGGGCTACCCATTGATATCCCATCAATTTGACGGTACATAATGTTGTTGAAACTAAAGGAGACTGATTTAGTAGCAAGTTCCATTAGTTCAACAAAAATTCGTTCAGGAAATTGTGGAGATTTTAAGGGGCCACGGTATAGATAGTCAGCACAAATACCAATGGTTTCATCCAAAGGTATATTAGTATAAAGACTATTAATGTCAAAGGAAGCCAAGAACTCGGTATTTTTAGATAAAGGTAATTTTTGTATCTGAGATACGAATTGAAAAGAATCAGAGATACAATGGACCGAATAAAAAGAAAGCACAGGTTTAAGAAGGTCAACTAGCCATTTACCAAGTTCGTGTTGTGCAGAACCCAACATAGATAAAATGGGTCGCAAAGGAATGTTGGGTTTATGGACCTTGGGTAAACCGTACATTCTAGGCCTTTGAGAACTACTGGAATGTGAATCTGTAATAAGGTATCAGTTCACTGGGTATCAAGACAGTGAGTTGATGGAATACATTAGTCAATTCTGAAGAACACATGCGCATAATAGTATTCATAGAAAAGACTGAGACTAGCAATATCACGTCTGTAAGAGAGTGAGGATGCAGTGAAGAAGAAACGATGGGATCAAATCAAATGTTTCTGCACTTTATCAAGAATCATCATATGAGACAGATTCACCAATCCAAATAGGAGAACAATACACCATTCATGGTCTGATAGAAGAGATAGAGAATGGCTTCAGTTTGGAGAAAATGTTTAAAGCTATAACTTGAGTTTTATTTCTTCCGCCTGTCACACCAATAATTTCCTGGGTAAGGTTAACACTTTTGTCCAAACTTCCAACTTCTGTACACGTAACGCACCTTCTCTCAACTCCCAACGTACTTCTGCTAATTCAACTTATTTCTTTTCTTCTTCGTTCATTTCATTCCACGACCGACCCATTGAATAATGCACACGTGCTAATTAGGTAAGTCGCACGTTTCCCTACAAAAGCAATAAAGAAAACTTATTTTACAAGAAGCAGAAAGCACAATGGATCTATTACATAAACTCCAAGAAAGATTTGATGAGAAAATCCCAAAAGTTTCATGGTCGACTTCTTTCCAAAATCAGAGTTATACATGAGAATAATGAATTGACAAATCTGTTCAGTTACATCAGCTAATAAATCAGCAATTGAACGAAAACCATTAAAGCTATACTGAACATCATATGCTGACCCTGTGCCATTCTAGCTAAGGCTTAGAAAATTACAACAGATGCTCCTTGGGCTTCCATTTGTCAAAATAAACTAACGTTTATGAAGATGACATGTTTATTTTACCATAACAACTACATCAAAAACAAATTAAAAACATTTTTTGTATAATTTTAAAATAAAAAATATCTATATGAAATCAAATCAAAACAAGATGCGACTGAATTTGACCTGATGTTGTGTGATTTCGTTTAATCAGCACAACGTTGACACATTTCAAGCGTATTTTTCTTTAGTTACATGAGAAACACTAACTGGATTTTAGACATACAACCATTTTTAATGCCCATACAGGATTTTTTCTTGCATCCATATCTAGCTACGATTTTCAACATTTACTCCTAAATTAATATATTACCTCTATTTCAAATCCGATACACAACACACTGAATAGATAATTTGAAACATTTGGATATGCTACCAACACAAAGAAAAACGCATCAATATTTCAATGCAAATTGTTACGTGTACCGTACGATCACTCTCATGTTGTGGTGATGCATTCCAAGCGAGAATTCAAATTAGGATATATCCCGGAATCGCATATCACATTAGTAATAAATAGGACACCGAACATAAGATCCACGATAATTATGGCACGTTAGATAGATTCGTGATCAGTGATAAATGATTCAAAATATTTATATATGTCACCAACACAAAGCAAAACGCAACAATACAATGCAAATTGTTACAGTACGCTTCCGACCATCACTCCCAAGTTCTGTTGATGCATTCTAAACGAGAATTCAAATTGGGATACATCCCGGAATTGCGTATCACATTAGTAAAAAATATTGCACGATAATTATGGCATGTTAGATGGATTCATAGTCGTTGATTAGTTTTCCCACGAAAGTAGATTTAGTCTTGCTTTATTTCGTTTGGCATACTTCGTTCTTGAGATTGCACATTTGCTAGGAATTTAATGATGCATCTCTGCATTTAACGCACGTCCATGCCAGGGCTTCTTTCTTTGAGTCTCACACCGTTAATATATGCAACAGAGAGATGAATTATGGTATGCAATTAATTGTAAAAATAAACAGATAATGTTTTTTGTAAACATATGTAACTGTTTATCTGCTAGCAAAAATAATAAACTAATATAGATATTTTTTTATTAATGTTATATATGGAGATAGTTTTTTTTTTATATCAGTACTGAAAACTGTCTCTTGTAACAACCTTCATAACTGGAATAAATATATTTGAAGTAAAGTAAAGTGAAAGATATTTTTGTATTATAAAGAACGTGCTGGAGAAAAGACAAAGTAGTTAGACAGAATCAAATATAGATTTATCTTATGCAATTCTATTGCAAATTAAATTCGAGAATCTGAGATTTCTGTTTATATTAGAAGTTTAAATTTGTATGCATACCATTAAATTCCCCATTAAAAGTTACGCTTGATTCACGTAAACAATATTTGGTACAACCATATTAATCTACTAACCTGTTTCCTTTGAACACTGGGATACATCTGTTGATCCTGTTCCCAAAGTCGTTCTATTAACTGGACATTTGATGCATATAATGCTGTTCGTTTCAGTTTTGTAATAACCAATATTGCAGTCTTTACACGAAAGATAGTCTGCTGATGGCTCTTTACCAGCCGGACAATTTGCTAAAAAAAGGAGAGAAATAAAATAAACTTTATAAAATACAACATAAAAATGTATCAGTTACACAAGAATATTTGGGTCTCATTAACATTATAGGTCTTTTACTAAGGAACCCACTCAAAGTAAATAATCCGTTTCCAATTTTTGTAGATAATGTTTGATAATTTCTTTGCATAATTTGGATTACTATTCTCATTTTGCTCGTTATTGTCACAACGTTTCTGCTGATGTAACTTCCAATGCATCTTTTTATACTTGTGAATTTTTATAGCGAAATCGAGAGAAATTATAGAGAATTTTAAACTGGATCTTTTATTTAATCCATGGGAATAGATTGTTTTCGTTCCATCAGCCATGACCGGGTAGGAGTTTTAAGTAATTGTGATTTTGTTCTTTGTTCAGTGTCATTTCAGAACCAAGATAAGAAACAGTTGTTCATATAATGCTGTTCGTTTCAGTTTTGTAATAACCAATACTGCAGTTTTTACACGACAGATAGTCTGCTGATGGCTCTTTACCAGCCGGACAATTTGCTAAAAACAGAACAGAAATAAAAAACATTTATTAAAAAATAAATAAATAAATAAAATAAGCTTTATAAATTACAATAGAATTACGTTAGCTATATAAAAATGTGTTGGACAGCGATATTTTATTGAGCACATGAGACTTTTTGGGTCTCATTAACCTTATACCTCTTTTATAAGCGACCCCACTTGTGGTGTATATGGTTGGAAAAAATAAAACGTACCGGGCGTATCTGCATCGCTCTTCGGGAAAGAAGAAGGAAAGGATGGCTAGCTCATTTATATATACGAAGGGCGATGTGGACGAGTGGGGCACATTAGCCGCTATTGCGTTGCTTCACGGGACCAGGGAAACAAGTGAATGGGAGCCATTGCGCCAGTGGTTCCCCCTTCCATATGGAAATGGCACACAATGAAACGTTTCCTCGGTTACCGGCAGTAGTCAATGGGAAGAGAGCCATGACCCTTATTGACACAGGCTGCACCACGACGTTGGTAGCGAAGAATGTTGCTAGATCATGGAGTGGAGCCAGGAGTATTAAGACTGTGGATGGCAGGGAGGTGAAATGTCTAGGAGAGACAACAGCGGAAGTACTGGTTCAAGGTGTGCCTATTGGACTATGAGCCCTGGTGTTGGATCGTCTGGTTAGTTATGTTGATGTGGTTTTAGGTGTAAGTGCGATCAGCCAATTGGGGGGGGTGCTATGTTGAGAGGGGGTCAAGTAACTTTCGGCCACCTCGGCACAGTAGGAATGGCAAGAGTGGAAGGTGATAGAAATATCAGAATACAAAAACCGGAGACTTGCTGTATCGAGGACGAGGATTTCCTGGCGAGGTTTGATGGTTAGAGGTGGGCAGTGGAATGGAAATGGATCTCCGGGCCTCCGGAACTACAAATAAAAGTAAGCTACTACAAGAGAAGACTGCGAGGAGAAATAAGAAAAGGATTCGAGGAAGAAGTGAAGAGGTGGATAGAGGAGGGAATTCTGAAACTGTGGACAGGGGAAGAAAAAGGGCTGCTACCATTACTGGCGGTTGTTCAACCCACAAAGAACAAAGAGACCGGTACTGCATTTCAGAGAATTAAACAGATACATAGCCTATCACACTGGAAAGGGGGTTGACGCATGCAAAGAGGTTATGAGGAAATAGAGGAGGATGGAGTGGACTACTGATTGTCGGCCTGAAGTCGGCTTATCTCCAGATCCACGTAGATGAAAAACTCTGGCAACATCAATTGGTCCGGTACAAGGGGAAGATGTATTGCCTGACGAGGTTAGGCTTTGGGCTGAGCTCATCCCTCCCCCCCAAATTATGACTGCCGTGCTGAAGATGGTGCTGAGTAAAGACTGTACAGTGGACAAGGCCACTAGTTCGTACATTGACGACATTCTCGTGGAGGAAGCAGAGGTGACAGTAGAGAAAGTGAAAGGCCATGTCGCAAGGTATGGGTTGACTGCAAAACCGGCAGAGTCCCTGGATTGAGGAGTGGCGCTGGGGTTGAAACTATGCTGAGATGGCAAAGGAAGTCTTGTCTTAAGACGAGGGAATGCAATACCCGAAATCGGAACCGACCTGACAAAACAAGAACTCTTCCCAGTTTGCGGGAGACTGGTGGGACACTATCCAATCGCCAGCTTGCTCAGGATAGCGTGCAGCTTTATTAAACGACAAACGGGCACTGATGGCTGGGAGGGCCGTGTGATGAAGGAGGTCATGAACATGCTACAAGAAATTATCGTGAGAGTGAGGAAATAAGACCCAGTAAAGGGGAAATGGTACATCAGCAGCGGAGATGCGGGGGTGATTTGGTGCGATGCCAGCAGTCTGGCATTGGGCGTCATATTAGAAATGGGAGGTGTAACTGTGAAAGATGTGGCATGTCTAAGAAAGAAAAACGACTATTCCCATATCAACGTAGCCGAACTGGAGGCCGCTATGAAAGGAATCAATCTGGTGCTGAAGTGGGGATTGAAAACAATTGAAATAAAATCCGATTCGGCAACGGTAGTTTGATGGATCAGGTCGGCAGTTAGGTGAAGAGGTGCTGCAGAAATGCTGATCAAGCACAGGCTCGGAGCACTCGCAGATTTGATAGCAGAATTCCAGTTGAGGGTATTTGTAGTGCTGGTCCCATCAGAAAAGAACAAGGTGGATTCGATGATGCGGGTAAAGAAGGCCTGGCTGCAAAAGGGAAAGGTTTCCTCGGTATGCTGTGCAGGGGAGGAAGTTTAAAAGTTATATGAAATGAACCACTTTGGTCGAGAACCGACGTTATTCCTGGCAAGAGAGGTTCACCCGGAAACCACTGAAAATTAGGTCAGTGAGGTAGTGGAGCACTGTCAGGGGTGCCAATCGATAGACCCCGGACCGTCCAGGCACGAAGCAGAAGAGTTACACATTGCGGCGGACTGGAAGCGATTGGCCATTGATGTGACCCATTATCGCCATAAGCTGTATTTGTCGATGGTTGACTGTGGACCGGGGAAGTTTGCCATATGGAGAGAGATCCGGGCAGAAGCTGCATGGACGAATGGAGGGGTCATCAAAGAAATATTTTTGGAGAGAGGGCCGGTTAAGGAACTGTTAATGGATAATGGCCTTGCTTTTCGATCAGAAGTCTTTAAAGAGATGTGTGATAAGTGGGGAGTAAGACAATTTTTTAGGGCATCATATCGCCCGAGTGGCAATGGAATAGTGGAGAGGAATCATCACACCATCAAGGCTGCTGCAGAAAAAAAGCAACATTTCACCCATGGAGGCCGTGTTTTGGTACAACATCTCACCGAAAACCAGACAAGATGAGACAACTGTGCCTCATAGAGCCATCTTTGCATATAAGTGGCGGCATCCGTGCAACAAAACGGTAGGAATTGAGGGTGAAGAAGCTACCATTAAAGTGGGTGAGGAGGTGTGGTTGAAGCTCCCCAATGCAAAATGTACCACTCGATGAGGGAGGAGGTCATAACGGGAATGCAGTCGAAGAAGAACATGATGGTGAATGGCATTCCCCGGTATATCCTAGACCTGCATCATGTGACCCTGCCGGTGCGCCGGTGCGCAGTGATGGCAGTGAAGAGGAGGAAATCGAGATCCACCAAGGAGCAAACGATGCACACCAATTCGACTTAGCCCCACATTGTGGTTCTTTACAACTGGACGAGAATGTCTGTAGTTAACCTGAAAATGTCAACCCCCAAGAAGTTGTCCCCCAGAGGTCTCAACGTGAGAGGAGGAGGCCTGATTGGATGAAGGATTATGAAGTGTCTTATTGATCTCGAATATCAGGGGGGCGTGTGGGGTATATGGTTAGAAAAAAAAACGTACCGAACGTATCTGCATCGCTCTTTGGGAAAGAAGAAGGAAAGGATGGTTAACTCATTTATATACACTAAGGGCATCTTGGGAAGGCAGGGCATGGTGGGAGAAGCAATTTTTTTTCCTGTCTCTTCCTTTTTTTTTTCTAGATAGGAGGATATAAAAGCTGGGAAAAATTCCCTGGAAGTTGCAAAAAGAAAAGAATCCTGAACATCTTCTCTTGAAAAGGATTTTGTGTTGCTGACGTTCAGATTGTGTGGTGTGACATTGGTGGCGAGAGGCCAGGTGTGATCGATTGGAAAAGAAGAGGGTAGAAACATGCTATTGTCGAGCGAGTGACTTACTCCTTTCTGAACCCCAGGACCGAATCCTGATTGTAACCCTAGACCACTCAAAGTAAATGATCCGTTTCCAAATTTTGTAGATAACGATCGATAATTTGTATGTGTTATTTGGACTATTATTCTCATTTTGGTTGTTGTTTTTACAACGTTTCTGTCGATGTAACTCTCAATGTATCTTTCCATACTTGTGAATCATTATGCCGAAATCGAGAGAACCTATATAGAATTTCAAACTGAATCTTTTGTTTAATCCATAGGGCTAGATTGTTCTCGTTCCATCTGCCATGACCAAGTAGAAATATTAAGTAATGTTGATGTTGTTCTTTTTTATTATCGCTTATAGTAGGGATTGAACATTAAACCTACAAAAAGATTTTTATTTGAAACTGATTGATACATTACACTATTATCCGTTACACTATGGTCAATCTCGTTCTCCAGTTTACAAAATGGAAGACTGATGAGGAAGAGAATTCACAATGATCACTTCATAGGAACGTGATTTTTAAGCGTCGATAATGTAAACATGATTTTAATCTTGCATTTTCATTATTTTCATATGCTGTAAAATATTTTTAAAAACAATATTAGCACTTTATTTGGAGCTTTTTCTTTTAAATGATACAAAAGTTAGGATGATGATATAAAATTAAATTACAGTTACATCGTGTTACGTATAAGGGGGTTACATCTGTGGCGCGCGTTGAAGGTACCTATATATCTTCTTATAAGATTTTATGTGAATACATAAAATAGTACTACTACTTATATATATATAATATATATCAGCAAGGTATCAGGGTGGATCCTGGCTAGCCGTTTTTCTTTGAATGTTTCAGGAAAATGAGTAGTTTCGCAGAAGAAAAAAAAAATGTACATATTTATTTTAATGCATTTTAAAGGTGTATATATATAGACATCAAACAACCTTCCCATACGCACACATATTCGTCCTTTCCCGACATGGGTTGGATTTTAAAAAACTGTCTTTTTTCGCACGATCTATGACTTTTTCTTTTATCACATTTTTATTTCAATTATCCTGAAGATGTCCTCTGAAACAAGGACGAAACGTTGATTTTTTAATAATTTCATTCGGTTTTTTCTATTTTTTCTTTAAACATAATATATATATATATATATATATATATATATATATATATATATATATATATATATATATATATATTGTGTAGCATTTTTTACTTGTATATATATTGTGTGTAGCATTTTTTTCATTTAAACAAACGTTATTAAAGATAACAGAGAACTTCTGTTAAATTATACATTTCTTAAATTTATTTAGGGCTAAAGAGTGTGAAGAGTGAAGAAAGAATTAGTAAATATGTTCAATATCCACAAGCCAAGGTGTTTTTGAGGCCAGTAGCGAGCCACATCCTGGGGGTGAGTAAATTGGTCACACAGAAGGAGAGGGGGTGGAGGGGCTACGATAGGCATTTTAGAATAATGTGACTTGTTTGAAATGCAACTGTATTAATTGTAGGTTTTTAGATTTTTTATGTAGATGACTTCAAGTATTGTTAGCTTTTTAAAAAATTGTTTCATGATGTATTATTTTTGTTTTTATAGATAAAGATTTGTCTTACATCAAAGGGGGTAGTTATGTTTTTGTTTGTAGAAAAATTGCACTTGAATCTACATTATGCATGGTAAGGTGGCAAAGTAGAGTAATTGTTGTATAACCAACGTAACTATCTGTTTCAAGATATACTTTTCCAAAAGGCATTCAAACTTATTGATAATGTTGGTTTATTCTAATGATTTTATGGTTGAGAAGGCATTGATTTTTACTACAAAGTTTTAGGCGTTAAATTTCTGATAATAAATAATGAATCTAATTTTATTGTAATTGTCATATTGTATGACATATTTTACAGCTTTTTTCTTTTTACTTAAAGGTTTAGTTGCATTTTATTGCAGTAAAATATGTTCATAGAATTGGGGATGTGATGCTCCGTGATATTACTATTTATGGTAGTAGTTTTAATTTCTGAAGCATTGATTTTATTAGTTCATCTCTACTTCTCTACTTATGTATAAAAAGGTACTTTATTTGTGTGTTTGTGAGTTCGTTTCCTATGAATTCCGAAACATCTGGGCTGATTTTTTTTAATTTCACACAAATGTACTTTATATGTCTGGGACTGATCTTACATAGGTTGTGTTTCGGAATGGCCTCGATAAGTATCAAAATTCGATTATTGAAAAGATCCGATTGAAGAAAAACCAGTCCGATTTTGACCAATTTCACACCACAAGTGGATTTGAGAAGTTTTATCAACGCAGAAGCAAAATGGCTTGGCGCATAAAATCAACAGTAAGTTCTTTGATAAGACAGGGGCACGTTTGAAATGGATGTTTCTGTTTAGAGCACAATTGAACGATGATACTTAACTTTTGTATTTAATGCAAGCCATTGTATGAAATAATTTGATACAGTAGGTTTTCTACAATGCAATGTAGACTACAATGCAATGCAGATTATAATGTACTGTGGACTAGGTACACTGTGGTGGGTCCTTGAATAGAGCAGGCTATCAATATTTTTGATTAAAATAGGCAATTTCACAGATTTCCATGACAATAAAAATATTGAAAGTGTGGAAGATTCATTGATCCTAATTCAATCCCGGGTACCGTCTACTCTTCCTGCTAGTCAACAATATAGTTAATGAATCCATTATTGATAAGGATAAGAGATTAGTTTTGCAGGGTTTAATAGGTTTTTAACAATAGGTATTTTGTAACGGTGAGAATATTTGCTCTTGAAAAAAAAAACAAGAATTAAAGTTTTTGTAATTGAAAGTGTTGAATGTGTTGTTAGGTGTCTTTGAGGACATCTAAGAATAGATTTTTGTTAATAACGTTTGCTTCTACAGTGAATTTGAGTATAGACTTATTTTGGAAAAGGTTCATAAGTGTTTGTATTTGTTCATCATTGTCAGATAATATAAAGTGTATTATCAACGTACCATAAATAGATGGGTTTAGTAGTGCTACTAGTGATATATATATATATATATATATATATATATATATATATATATATATATATATATATAAAATAAAAATGCAAATGGAAATTCAATTAACTTTCTTGAAGTTATATATTTGGATTTTACCGTCACTGGATTATTTATCTTCCACCAGACTATTCATTCATGTTTAATCACCTTTTTTTTCACCATATTCCCTCTGCTTCACTTTTTTTTGTTATCTTTGGCTTACTTGTTGTTTCATAAAATACTTTTGCATGCAAAATCCGATCCCGCATTTTGCTAATTCCTACCCTCTGATGAGAAAGAAAGTATTTCCTCGAAACTCCGTGGATTAAGGACTATCCACTTATCTAGTGTTTCCTTTTCAGATTAAATATGTTTTTAACTCATTTCAAAGTGTTTTTTTACATGTTTTATTAACTGTGTTCTCGTATATATATATATATATATATATATATATATATATATATATATATATATATATTCTGTGGAAATATATTTTCAATTATATTTTATTTTCATATATACAAATCCTTAATTTAAGAAGCTCAATATATTTACAGAGCATATAACAAACAAATGACAAAAGTTTATATTTCAAATCCCATGATGTTGATTATCTTACAATTTATTCCTTTAATTTAATATCACAAAATTATTTATTTAATTATTATATCAAACAATGAATCTATTTTGCCCTTAACTCATCAGAAGTAGGAGCAACTATCAATCAACCAAAATAAAATAAAATGCATTTTGGCATGAATACTTAATCCGAAAATTGAAAGAGAATTGAAATTACCTTATTATTAACTTACATTAGACCATTTTGAACTTAGAAATCTAGTATTTACACAAATTCCAACAGGTAAAAAGCATGTTGGCCGCCCACTTCTGAGCTACAAGGATAAGCTCAAGCAAAATCTGACAACAACTAACATCTCACAATAAAACTGCTTCAGACAGGACACAATGGAGACTTAAATGTTTTTGAATTAGGAAGAGTACAAAAACTCAGAGAATCAAGAGAAAAGAATTGAGTGCAAAACCAAGTTTCACCTCATTAATACATTTTCGTGCATTGCTTGTGGTCATATATGCAAGTCACTGGCGGGGCTCAAGTCCGATGAAAGACAAACACCAAAACTGAAAAAAAATTTTTTTGACACGCTCATACACTGAAATCAATAGGAGAGTCCATAATGCAAACATTTCTTACAAGTGAACTAGTCTTCCAGATTTAGTTTGTATTATTTTTGTATTATTTTTCTTATCATAATTTCCGTTGCGTTGATTTTATTGAGTTTCTTTTATTATTTATTAAGATGTTTTTTAAGTAATTGATCCTGATTAAATGTGTATTTTATCATTTCTGTTTTTCCATTTCCAAACCTTTTGTATTTCAATCGGTCCATGTTAACATGGTTTGTGTGATGCTTTTTCTCCGACATGGCAGATGAAAACATATTTGTTGGAATTTATATTCAGGAGTAACTAAAAGTCTGGGGAATTCGTGTTGGCATAAAAAGCAGTTTTGACAACATTTATTTCAAATGTTTAGTTTTGTTGTGCGTTAAACACAACATGTGATTTTTGTTATCGCCTTTTACAGAATAGAACGACAAAATTCAAAAAAGAAAAAAACAAAAACGTAGCGAAAGAACATTGGACACCAATCGCATTTTTTAAAAACAAAAAAATATTTTCATTCAGATTTATCGATTTTTATATTTAATCCGATCGGCAGTTTCTCCCGCTATGATATATGTTAATATCATAGAGGAAGTTGGAAAAGATATATCTCTGCCAGTTACTAGTTCTCTTACTTCCATTCGAATCACCGGATTCAAATAATTCATAGGGTACATCATTATCGCTTTACCACATGTTTTTAATAAACTGTATAATTTCCATGGAGCATGCTTATTAGAATTGAAATAAAAATTAAAATAAATTGTGGAGTTTCTATACTTACGTATAAGGCAGTCAGTTTTACTGGTAGAAGCAGTTCCAAATGTTGTAAAGATTCCCGTACAAGCGATGCATGGATAATCCGCTATGTTTGCTTGGTAGGTTCCTTTAGGGCAGACTATGCATGCACTCATAGAATTATCAAATTTATAGCCAGGTGGACAGTTCACTAGAACAAATAAACAAATGAAATTTGAAATTGAAAATAGCAAAAAAGAATGAAAAATTACATCTGTCTATCCATCTTAATGTTTATATCTATCTAGATATGGATTGCTTTGATATTCTGGATTGTGAATGGCTTGGATTAGTAGCTAAGACATAGATATGGACAAAAATGTGTTTATTTACTCTCGGAGACGGGAAATTCGACTTAGACAATTCTTTTCATAACACTGACTCATTGATGGTCATGCGTACTTGGAGCCATTTAATTGCAAGATAGTGAAGTGGCCACAGGCTGAAAGACTTTACCGCAAATCTTGAAAGAAATGTGCCTGATTGACAGTGACTTCTTGAACTTTCTTCAAGCAACACAACAGCAAGCAGATATAGTTCATTCAAAACTATTGCAAACATTCAACATGTCCTCACGTGGGGCGGCATCTACATCCATGTGTGCCACAGTTTGATCATCGATTTAGTGGGAAACTCCCTGACATTTGTGAAAAACATGATCCCGGCCAATTACCCACCTTCCAATAAAACCACAAAACAAGAGTTCGTCCTACGGATAATTGGGTGACATGCTGGGCGTTTATTTAAGACGAAACTGATTTGTACATAGCTAGCCTCACTCTCTCATCCAAACCAGCCTGATCCAGTGACAAAACAATGTCAAGAAAGTTTGTTATCGGATAAAATGCAGGAGCTGCCGGAAGTGTCATCGTCCTCTTTACATACACTACCTGGTATTCCAAATGGTCACCCATCTGGTACTGGTCGGGCTCAACGTTGCTAAACTTTGGTGATCTAATAAAAACTAAGGGGTCAATTTGATTTTGTCATATCTGAACCACTGCACATATAATTTGCTTTGGGGACATTCAGATGAGTTTACACTCATATATCTGCGAGGCAACATTTTATAGAAGGCGAAACTAATACTTAAAATTAGAAACTTTGTATTCTTCATATTAACTCCAAGATGTTAGTTCTCCAATTCTTAACCATTTTTATTTATTTGTTTAATTCAAGATAAAAAGGAAAATAAAAATGGACATATACGATACAAAGCCCCCACCTCACCCCCTGATCTTCTAGATTGTTTATTACTGCATTTCTTTTAAAATTTTTGGAATACATTCAGCATCAAATTCACATGCGCTGGTAATGAAAGAATCCAAATGCCCAAACAAACTACGTGTGAATATTTCTTATTTCTTGAGCTCTAACATGCATATTCTCTCAGCTTACAATCCTGCCACACAGAATTTTTAACTAAACCATTTACTTAACTAATTATTGGAAATCAGCATAGTTTAATGACGTGTCTATCTTAAGTTTGCTAAACTAATAGTTTCTATAATAACCTCTGCTGAAAATGTGTGTCTCTCTCCGAGACTGAACATATAAGAGAACAATCAATAATTGTCAAGCCAAGGGGAGGTAACTTGAAAAAATAAAAACCCAATTATTAAAACAATTGAAAGAAAGAATAACACAAACTAGTCTAATTGGTTCTCTTTACCTTCCGTACAATTATTAGCACTTATACTGCCTGTTGAAGTTGTTGTGTAGGCTGAATTTGGGCAACATACAGTTAGTATTTCCCACTGAATCCTTGTATTTTCCTTTTTCACAAGGGAGACATAAAGATGCACTTGTGTTGTAATAGCCGGCTTGACAATTCACTGCAAATAAAAAGTTTAGAGTTTTTATTACGTATATTTTCATTACATTTTTCTTACATATATTTTCATTACATTTTTTTTACATATATTTTCATTACATTTTTTTTACATATATTTTCATTACATTTTTTTTACATATATTTTCATTACATTTTTTTACATATATTTTCATTACATTTTTTTACAGTTATCATTATGTATGTTAATATCTCTATGTGCAGTGTAATCTCTAAAACTAACGGTGTATTATTCGCAACAGCATATCGTTTGCTCATCTGGTTCAAGCATGTTTTGTTAATAAACTTGTGCCTTTTTACCATGTAAAGTATCCACTATCGTTGCTTCCAAGTAGGAACTATTCTTAAAATAGTTTTAATTCACTAGATGTGAATTGTGTTATGTTGTCTGACACAATACAGTTAACGACCCGAACTGCATAAGCAATTAATTAAAAAAAAAAAAAACTAATGGTTATTTTCATGTTTTTCTTTCAGATTTTAATATGTCCGGCTATTCCGAGAAACTGTCCACCACTAATTAGATAATACCAATCATGTGGATCTTAGACCACGATCGGTCACTTTTTGTCCAGAGTCTGAACTTTATAGAAAGTTTCTTTACATCGTTTCATCACATTTCAATGCTTTGTTCATACTTATCTAATATAGATGACTTCAAAAATAATATCCAATTCTAATCAATCAATGATGGTTGGAAGAGCGATATGGCATCTCATCAGGACCTTATTTTTTATTCACCAAAAATCGTGTCATCCTTTGTTCAGATTTAACTGCTTATGCATAGATTTAATCATAATAATTCTATATATTATCTGCACAGTTTTATTAGTATGAAATCAATTACATAATACTTACATACATTGCAAACTGTTCTATCTGCGCTGGCAAGGAAATGAGTTGGACATTTAGAACACACTTTGGCACCAAATGTTGGTTTGAAGTAATCAACTTTACAAAGTGTACAATTTTCTTGCCCTTCATATCCGGCGTCACATAACACTGTAAAATATAAGAACATATATCAATTCGATTTGGAATGCTTCCTTAGAAATATACCACATTTACTCGACAAGCCAACATTGTATCAGTTGTGAAGATAAACACAATAGGTTGTTGCAAAAATATTTATAATAGTTTTTATATACATAGTTTTTCCTTGGCCCAATTTGATTGTGTGAAGTTTACTATTTGTTTATTATTTGTTTGTTTTTCAAATAAATACCGTTAAATTATATTTTTTTTATTTTTTTCTTGCATCTTGGTAGGAAATGTTTCATTTTTGGCAGGTGATATGGATTATCCTCTTGCTCGTTTTCACTAATTTCCACATGTTGTTCAGATTCATTAGAGTACTATTTATTAATTATTGAATAATGGACCTAAGCTGTTGATTCCCAGGTAATTTTGTTTATCATTTATAAAACACAAAAGCATATTAGCATTATTTTCTGAAAGAGAAGATTAGTATTTGTGTTTTCAAGAATATATTGGCATTATTGCCAGAAATAACATATTGACACAAGTGTTCGTAATAACAGATTGATTTTAGTGTCTAAAAGAACATATTGGCATTAGTGTCTGCAAAAAGATATTAGCATTATAACCAGCATTATTGCATTTTGACATCGGTGTCTATAAGAATATATTGATATTCGTTTTTGAACTAATATATTGGAATTCGTATCTTAGGAAAATACTGGCAGTAGAAGTTCTTATAAAAAATTAGCATTATTGCCATAAGAATTGTAATTATTGCCCGAAAGAACATATTGGCATTAGTGTATTCTAGTATTGGTATTAGTATTTGTAAGAAAATATTGCCACATAGCAAGAACAAATTAGTATTAATGTGTCCAAGAACACATTGATATTAGTGCTTGCAAGAGTGCATTGGTAATATTGCCTGAAGAACATGTCGTTATTAGTGTCTACAATAACATGTTGATATTAATGTTGTAAAGAACATAATAGTATTATAATTTCCAAGAATATATTGGCATTAGTGTCTTTAGAACATATTGGATTAGTGTATTCAAGAATATATTGGGATTAGTGTTTGCAAGATCATATTGGCACTATTATCTACAAGAACATATTAGCATTAGTGTGTTCAAGAACATATTGCTCTTAGTATTTTTAAGAACATATTATTTCAAGAACATATTAGCAAAAGTGTGTTCAAGAACATATTGCTCTTAGTATTTTTAAGAACATATTATTTCAAGAACATATTAGCAAAAGTGTGTTCAAGAACATATCGATATTAGTGTTTGCAAGAAGACATTGGGACATGCAAGAGCTTATTGGCATTAGTGTCTTCAAAAGCATATTGATATTGAGGTTTGCAAGAAAACTTTTGCATCTGCAAGAATATATTGACATTAGTGTCTTCAAAAGCATATTGATATTGAGGTTTGCAAGAAAACTTTTGCATCTGCAAGAATATATTGACATTAGTGTCTTCAAAAGCATATTGATATTGAGGTTTGCAAGAAAACTTTTGCATCTGCAAGAATATATTGACATTAGTGTCTTCAAAAGCATATTGATATTGAGGTTTGCAAGAAAACTTTTGCATCTGCAAGAATATATTGACATTAGTGTCTTCAAAAGCATATTGATATTGAGGTTTGCAAGAAAACTTTTGCATCTGCAAGAATATATTGACATTAGTGTCTTCAAGAATTATTGATATTAGTTTTGCAAGAGACGATTCACACTACTACCCACAAGAACATATTGATATTAATGTCTGCAACATGTTTTAATGAACATCTTAGCATTATTATACAATTAACATATTGGCATTATTCTCTTCAAGAATATATTAGCATTAGTGTCTCAAAAAAGAAAAAAACAGCATAATTTTATTAGTGTCTTAAAACATATTGGTAGTCAAGAACATTATAGCATTAATCATTAAAATAACGATTATGAAGTTCAATAAATATAACTATTGCACACCTGTACGTGCCATTCACTGTATGTGTTCTTCATTTTGTAAGAATCCTTAAATTGATAGAATTAAAAGCTAAATAATTTGAACAGTAGATTTTAAAAAATAAAAATAATAAAAAAACTAATAAATAAGGTGAAAAAAATTGCAAACAAAAAATAGAAAGACATACCAGGAAATCAAAGTTCTTAATTTTTTAGATGAGGAATGATTGTTTAGATTACTTGTATTGATTGGATATTGTTCTCATCTTGAGTGCAATAATCCGATCACTACAAGTAATATACCAGGAAATCCTCACAAAATGTTTACGTATATCAGAGATAATATAGTTGTGGTAAAAATTTGACAGATCTCTGGTTCAATGTTTATTTCAATGTGTAATTGCTGAATGGTGATTTTTTTGTGTCTAATTAGAGAAAATTGCGAAAATACGTTGTAATAATTTATAGACTGTGAGAATTATGTGGTTAATATTCGACTTGACCGAAAACATAACCTTAGTAGAAGGTAAAATACGATTTGCTCTTCAGTAGAAGAAAACGATAGAAAAAATCGAAGGTAAAAATACTCACATTGGCAATCACTTTTTTTGATAGTTCCTTCACGATATGTGTATGTATTGTTCGGACATTCTTCACAACTGTATTGACTCATTGCTGGTTGGTAGGTATTATTTGCGCATGGCATACAATTTTTATCCTTGATAAACGTACCTTCTGGGCAAATTCCTGTTAGAAAAAGAAGGTCGGAGATTACATCAGCCGAAATATTATTAAAATATCGACTATGATGAGAATAGTAATGTGAATAATACACATACTACAAATTATCAATGCTAAATCATTTTTACCTCCTTTTTCGACTATATTAACTTGGAAAATGCCTTCAGATATATATATTCTTGTGCTGGAATTACATAATTTAACTGTAAACTTTGCACTTTGGTGCCACGAAAAAGTCTGACTTTTGAAAAAACAATTTAAAAGAGGTGATGTAGTTGAGTTATAAACACCCTTCCCTTCCAAAATTACATAAGTCTGAAAAGGACTATGAATAGATTGAATATTTTGTTATTACAATTGTTAACACTATATTTGATTAAGAACAAAAACAAAATGCAATCTATTTATAATCTTTACTGAGGATTGAAGCTTCAACTCACAGAAGAGTGTCAATTACAACTGAATTTTATCACGTATCCACTATACCAAAGTTCAATCCTCAAGGCATTATTTTTCATTTATAACACTGGTCAACAAATTTTTATTTTTTTTCTTTGGCAGACCATCTAGGAGTGTTTTCTGGGGTTTTGAAGGTCGCTGATTACGAATATAACATTGGTTTTGCCAGATTGGCTCTAGTTTAGAAGATACTGATAGCCCCAAATAAGCCTAAACTGCTAAAATTCTCCCTGAAATACTTCAATAAAGAAGCAGTAAATAATAATTTTCTGATATTATTGAATCATTATAATGATTATGTATATATTGAAGTATTTCAGGGAGAATTTTTATATAATTATTTATATAGGGAGAATTTTTATATAATTATATACTGTAATTACTTAATAACATGTTCCATAAATATAGTTGCAGTATAAATTAAACAGTAATTAAGAATTTTCTTTTTAATTCCACAGTTGAAAATGAGTTTCAGAGAGAAAATGAGTTCTTCTAGAAGATGTTGCAGATATGAACCGGATGTCTTTTGTTACATCTGTGGACAGTATATGATGGCACAACAAAAGAGGAATATTACAGACTTTGTCAAGAGGGCGTACAAAGCATACTTCGATATGATACTTGGTGACCAAGACAAGTCTTGGGCCCCACATATGGTGTGCAAAACCTGTGTAGAAAGTCTCCGCGGTTGGACCAACGGTAAGCTGAAGTTGAAGTTTGCTGTACCAATGGTGTGGAGAGAGCCCAACAATCATTTTGATGACTGCTACTTCTGTCTCAATGACATGACGGGGTTTAACAAGCACAAGAAAGCAAATTGGTAGTATCCGAGCCTGGATTCTGCTATCCGTCCTGTTGCGCACTCTGAGGATCTACCTGTGCCTGTTTTCACCAGTTTGCCTGAAATCGATGAAACCGAAGAGATTCCAGCTGATCTTTCAATATTAAGTGATAATAGCTGTAGTGACTAATGAAGAACCCTCAAATGGCCTTCAGCTTTTCAATCAATCTGAACTTAATGACCTAGTGCGAGACCTTTGTTTGTCGAAGGAGCAGTCTGAAGTTCTTGCATCACGACTCAAAGAGAAAAACATTCTTGATTCTGGCACAAAAGTAACATACTATAGGACAAGAGAAGGCAGCTTGCTTCGTTTCTTTTCTAAAGAAGACGACCTGGTCTTTTGTAATGACGTTTCTGCACTTCTTAACTGCATGGGGATCTCGTCATATGACCCAGCAGATTGGCGTCTCTTCATAGATAGCTCGAAAGCAAGTCTAAAAATTGTACTTTTGCACAATGGCAATAAGTTTGCTCCTATACCAATTGGCCATTCTACCAAGATGAAAGAAGAGTATGATGCTATCAAATTTGTTCTTGAAAAGCTGAATTACAACACTCATAAATGGCTGATTTGTGTGGACTTGAAAATGGTGAATTTTCTGCTTGGTCAGCAAAGTGGGTACACAAAGTATCCCTGCTTTCTCTGTTTGTGGGATAGCAGAGCAAGAATCCAGCACTGAAGAAGGAAGAACTGGCCAGAACGAGAAAGTCTCGAAGTTGGCACAGCCAACGTCATCAATGAGCCTTTGGTACCCAGGGATAGAATCATCTTCCCTCCATTGCACATAAAACTAGGGCTCATGAAGCAGTTTGTTAAGGCGTTGAACAAGGATGGGGATTGCTTCAAGTACATATGCAGGCAATTTCCAGGTCTTTCCATCGAAAAAGCTAAAGGTGGCATCTTCGATGGACCTCAGATTCGAACGCTCATGAGGGATTCTGACTTCACTAATCATATGAACACGGTTGAGTTAAATGCTTGGGTGTCCTTCACAGATGTAGTGACAAACTTTTTGGGAAATCACAAAGCTGACAATTACAAGCAATTGGTCCGTAAGATGCTTACTGCATACGGAAAACTAGGGGCAAATATGAGCATTAAAGTTAATTTCTTGTTTAGCCACCTCGACAGATTTCCTGGTAATCTTGGTGATTACAGTGAGGAGCAGGGAGAGAGATTCCATCAAGACATCAAAACAATGGAAGAGAGGTATCAAGGCAAATGGGATGAGCACATGATGGCAGACTACTGCTGGAACCTTTTGAGAGACTGCCCAAAAGTTGCTCACAAGCGAAAATCATATAAACGTCAATTTTAGTTTTGTGAATAAAATATTGTTTTGTGTGTTCATTGTAACTAAGAATCTAGTGTATAATGCTTTGCATTAATTTATGATATATAACTGATTATGTAAATGTTTCTTTTTTCACTTGGAGAATTAAAATTCAGCAAATTTTTAGCAAATTTTTTGTATACCCTCGAAATCTATGAAAAGTGTTCAGTTATAGGATAAATGAAATGATGTTATATCTAACTTAACTTGTTAGATTGAGATTTTACACTGTCTTTGTGGTTTAAGATTATAATAAAAATCAATATCTGACATTTATGCACTATTTAGCCGTTTTTTGTACGTTTAGCTATGGTCGCGAATGGGTGATTTCAGACAAACGACCCCCCTGTGATATCTCAAAAACTAGAGCCAATTTGAAAAAACTAATGTCAGATTCGGATTCAGCGCCCTTGAAAACCCCAGAAACCAGTCTTACTTTGCCTGCCAAAAATATTGTGTTGACCAGTGTAATGAATTTGTATATCATTTTGTATGTGTTACGAGTTTGTATATTACTTTTTATGTGTAACGAGTTTGTATATTATTTTTTATGTATAATGCATTTGTATATTATTTTTAATATGTAACGAGTTTGTATATCATTTTTTATGTGTAACAAGATTTATATTATTTTTTTATGTGTAACGAGTTATATATAATTTTTTATGTGTAACGAGTTTGTATATGATTTTTAATGTGTAACAAGTTTGTATATCATTTTTATGTGTAATGAGTTTTATATAATTTTTTTATGTGTAACGAGTTTCATATTATTTTTTTTAAGTGTAACGAGTTGGTATATTATTTTTATGTGTTTTTCTATGTCATAATCTTTTTAAAATGATGTATTAATACTAAATAGATAACATTGCAAACAGCAAATATGGCTTCTTCAGGAAAATATTCTGAGCAGGATAAATAATTTTCTGAAAGGAACGATACAAGTAAATGATTACTCATAATGAAATATATGAAATACAGTGCTAGTGTTTAGAATTCGATTTACATTGCAAACTGATTTGGTTGTTTTTTACGGTGTACCAACCTTTTAAGGTTATTTAACGTCGAATTCGCTAGTTTTTGAAAAAAAAACAGCTTCTATGTTTCCATTTACACTTTCTGTTTATATAATAGTAGTAGGGATATCCTACATTATTCGACTCACAAAAATAGAAGAAATGAAGTTGCGTTTGCACACACACCTGCTATACTTAGGATTTTGATGCCACTATTTTATTCCGAGTTAATTTTACTGTAAATTTTGTATTCTCATTTGTTTACAACTGTTTTAATGCCACATATAGGGGTTTTGCCATATGGACAAACCACGCAGTAGTTTGTAGTCAATCAAAACTATAATATAGAAAGAATATATCGACCATGATGTGTGTGGGTGGGAGTTAATAAAAAACTTTATATACTTCGGGTGGAACGTAAATTAAAATGATGAAAAGTACTCGTGTTTGGCTAAATAAAAATGATGATAACCAATGTATAGATTTGTTGAGGACTAGGACATATAAATCCTAATCCCGTTACAAAATAAAATAATGAAACGAATGGAATGAAGGAAGCAAAACTCAATTGCTGGACAAAATAAACATGTCGTTTATTTTCTGTCGAAAATAAAATGGTGTAGGTGTAACACGTGTTTATTCAGGCGTTGACGACTACATGCGTGGAAAAGAAAGGGATGAAGTCGAGGATGAGAAATGGCCGTCCCGCACGTAGAAAGGAAAAAAGAAAGGGAGTGTTTGCCTCAGCAAAACCGTGCGTTCATGATAGCAGCCATCCACGTCAAAAAGTCTTCAAACCAAGAGCTATGGACGCCGAACTTGCCTGATTAACGAAACCAGGCAAAAGGGAAGAAAGAGGAAGTTGAATAGTGTTGTGGACTTTTATATCTGGGTATATATAGTGTTTGGAGGTAGTAAACCGTGAATGTGGAGGGAGGTGTAAAAAATTGTATTAGCGTGGGGAAAATACCAAAACAACAATAGGCAGCCAGGGTGAAGAAAGGTGTTAAAAAATGTGGTAGTAGGCAGGCAGGCTCGAACCCGTGATGCTAAGGCGAAAAAAAAAAGTGATAGAAAATCTAACGTCTTAGCCAATGATGCGACCGAAAGTAAAAGGCATTGAAATTAACCAAAGTCAATCCAATGGTGACGATGACGTGTTAAAATGTCGGTGAGAAAAATCAATCATTGCTTGTACTAAACAGTTTAGTTTAGGTTGAAGGAATCAATGTTTTTGACCGACTTTTCGATATTTGTCGTCCGAGATATCAAGCTTCAAAATAATACTAATCTTGTCAGGATCTGTCGCCTCTGTCAAAAGATTTTGTGAGACATACATACATACATACATACATACATACCGTTAAACAGACAGGTGAGATTTATATTATAGACTAGCCTGGATGCCCGGCGTTGCCCAGGTGTTTGGAGGTGTGTGTTGAGCAAATAAAAAAATTGTAGTAGGCAGGCAGGCTCAAACCTTTACTGCAAAGGCGGAAAAGAACGTGAAAAAAAGTGAACTTTTTGCTGTTGCGCCCATCACAAAACCGGAAGCGACGTAGGTTTTAATTACGGATAGACAATCGAAAAGGAGGGATGACTTTCGAAAATATCGGCGAAAAAAGCGACCCTCCCTGTAGAAAAGTGCCTACTTGAAGGTGAAGCAATAAATGTTTTTAGTCAATCTTTTCGATATTTGTTTTCCAAAGGGTCGTCCGAAGGGTCGAGCCTCAAAACTCAATTCAATATCAATCCTGTGAAAATCCGTCGCCTCTGTTGAAAGTTTTAGGCAGACATACATACATACATACATACATACATATATACATACATACATGATTGCAACGTCTTGTCAGACGAGTGACACTCCCTCAGGTACTGAAAGTCCATGAGCCGAAAATGACTTTAGTCCTGCCGGCAAATTCACACGCACAAGCAGACATGACACTGAAGACGGTCACTGGTATACATACATATATATACAAGCACGTATAAATACATATATACACATACATACACATACACACATACATATAACCTACATATATGCATATATAAATACATACACATTACATATACGCATACATACACGTACTTATACATACATAAACATACACAAGACGGTCATTGGCATACATATATATATATATATATATATATATATATATAAACGCAAATATACATATATACACATACACACATACATATCTGTAAACATACACACATATATACATATATACATACACAATGAATAATACACATACATACGTATACAGACACATGCATACATACAGATATACATACATACACACACATATACATACTTATACACATACATACACATATGCACATATATAAATACATACACTTACTTACATGTACATACACGTACATAAATATGCACTCATACACATATACATACATGCACATACATACATCCACATATATATGCATGCATACACATATATATATGCATACATCTACATACATACACACATGCATAAATACACATACACACGGATATATACACATGCACACACATGCATATATACACATACATATACACACAAACGTATATACACATACATATATACATATACACATAGATGTACACACATATACATACACATGTACATAAACATACATACACCTATACATACATATATACATAGATACATATAATGATGGCAGATCAATTATTACATGCTTCCAGCATTTCAGACCCACACGTGTCACAACTTTTCCCTCGCAATAAGACCATTGTTTTTATAGACAAATGCCTGAGGGAGTATCTATACCTGATGGTGTTACAGAGTTTTAGCTTTGTACGACAGCTAAATCTCTCTCTCTCTCTCTCTCTCTCTCTCTCTCTCTGCGGTTCAAAATGTTGACATCCAGCAACAAGCAAGAGCAAGATAGTCAGCAACAAGTCAAACTGCAGACCAGCTTAATGCGGGTACTGGTCTCCCACTTTATGTTTTTTAACTCAGAGATTTGCTTCTCCTAGAGGGGTTGCCTTCACCACGGCTTATGGGAGCCCTCTCCACCCCGCATACACATGGAAATAAACACATTCGTACATACAGATGTATGCCAACATACATATGCATGTGTACACACATACAAAAATAATCACGTAGAGGCACACATATACGCATATACACACATATGCATATACATACGTACACACACATATACATGCAAAATACATATAAATAAACATTACAAAAGTTATAAATAGTAAGTGATCAGCGACTGGACCGTTTTTGTCCCTTTTCCTTCCTGCTTGGATTTTTTTTAAAATAAAGTTTGTTTTAGACTCATATTTCTGCAGCACGTGACAATAATGTTGACCAACTCACACATAATTTTCCAAATAAATCAACGTACGAACCGACGAGAATACAGTCCAACTGAAAATGATTTATACATACATACATACATACATACATACATGCATATATACATACATACATACATACATACATTTAAACAGACAGGTGAGATTTATATTATAGATGATTGTGTTAGAGTATGAATAGGATCACAAATTTCTGGCTCCAGAAAATGTAGTTCATATGGTATTAGCTGACTGGTGTCACATTAAATGATATAAGATTTTCTTTTTTGATCCACCCCCATCCCACACACGCACACAATCGGAAGATTAAAAAGTTTTAAAAATTGAGGGCAATTATTACAGATACCAAACTAAAAATGTGGTAAATGTTACCAAAAGCAAGATAAGTTATTCTTCTACCTACTTTGATAAGTGTTTAGTGTTTTAACTAAAAGTTTTTTTTTAAGTTTGAAACAACATTTGCGCCGAGTTGCTAAGTTATAATGACCACACAGTGATGAAAAATAGAACTCAGAGGAATGCCGTTTTACAAAGGTTGGTATTATTATCGATGGCATTTGAATATTCATGCAAATATCATAGACTTCTTTATCATTAAAAAATAAAATAAAATGGAGCATTTAAGAACAACACCAACAAAGAGTAATCAACTCGAACACAACATTTATATATATTAAAAAATAATTTGATTTAACGCCATCGTTTTTTTTTTTTTATTAGTGGTGTGGAGTATTAAGTTTCTTGCCTGGTAATCTGTTACAAATTTAGGCAGATTGATGTTCATCAATACAGAATTAAAATCCATTAAATCTTTTATAGAGCTTAGAAATGTTTTGACATAGACAGCGACATATAAATCCATGTGTCTTGATAAAAGAGAAAGATTTAAGAAAAGTCATTCATCGCTTCTTGAGTAAATAGAAATCCTTTTGGTAAGGTATTTATCCATTGATGGGAATCCTCTTTGTGCATATTTCCTGCTTGTAATTGTAGCGTAATGTGGGAAGATGTATCCTTCCAGCTCATTGCTGAGTTCAACACAAAATGCAAATATCTGTGCCCACATCTGTAATTTATATAGACATCAGGAGATCACCAATGGTTACTTCTTGTTCAGGGGAGATAATCCCTAGTTGCCTCATGTTGTCAGGCAGATTGTTTCGAGTGTCTATGGAGCGGTGAATAATTAAAAGGCATGTTATATAACGAGGATACTGGGAGCAATTACAGTAATAAATGCTGAAGGTACTCCCCGATGAGAAATCTGATTTGGATGCCGTGAGAGAGTCTTGCACATTCCGACAGCGGGGTTTGAGAGGATGTAGCAGAAGTAGCAATAACTAAAATGAGGGGAAAAAGAGCTTACCTCGGGTACGTCTGTTGTGTCACCAGTTGGGGGGAAAAAGAGAATTCCAAGATGGCGTCCGGGGTTTTTTATTAGCATTTACCCCATGCAACTCTCGGAAAATCACGTTTCTGTCTCATGTGATTATGCAAATGGATAATTCCCGGCCACTATAAAAGCAGGAGGCTAGAGACGAGTCGGCAGTGTCCTGCAAACTGTGTGTGTGGGTGTTTCTGGCGATTGGAGTGTGTCTTCTTTTACCACGGTTATCACGGACAGGAATTCCCTCTCTTCTGGAGGTGGGCGATATTGACTATTTTGAAGTTGTACTGTTGCTGACAGAACATTTATATATTTTTTTTTTTTTGCCTACTACATTTTTGTTTCAAGCTATTTCGGCCCGAATATGGCGAAGGTGCGGATAAGCAGTGATATTATCAAGCCGTTCTCTGGCGAGGGAGACGTTGTAGCGTGGCTAAAAAAAGTGAGACTTGTCGCACAACTTCAGCAGGTGGATGACGTAGCGAGTCTGCTACCTTTATACCTGGAAGGCGATGCGCTGGCCCTCTACATGGAAATGGAGGAGGACGATCAAAAGAAAATAGACCAGATTGAGGCTCGATTAAAGGAGGCATTTACTGATGACGCGTTTGCAGCATATAGAAAAATAACTATGGTTAGATGGGCTGGTGAACGTGTGGATGTGTACGCCAACAAAATCAGGCAGTTGGTTGGATTGGCCGGATTCACAGGAGAAAGCTCAGAGAGACTCACAAAATTAATTTTTGTCACTGGATTCCCTGACACCATCTCAATTGCTCTTCAACAGGTGCCGAACATCAAAGCCCTGACCATGGGGGAGCTAATGTCGAGAGCGAGAATTTTGACGACGACTGGCGAACAAAATCAGGATGTGGTTGCGGCCACACGCTCACCCAACAACAGGGCCCAGAATAATCCTGTTAACGTGACCTGTTTCAAATGCAATATTAAAGGCCACCTTGCAAGGGATTGTCGAAAACGTGGAACACGGTGTTACCGTTGCGGTGAGAGTGGACACTGGGCTCGGAACTGCTCGGGAAACGAGCAAGGGGAGGACGCATAAGCGCCAGTCTCCTTCCCAACCAAGATGTGAGCACGAGGCTCCCGGTGATAAGCATCCATGTTGACGGGACGCGATGTTTGGCGCTTATTGATACAGGATGCTCCAGGACAATTTTACATGCAGACCGGTGCCGGTCTTGGAGAAAAACAAACGTAAATGTCAACACAATTGGTGGAATGTCCCATGCGTGCTGCGGTGTTGGAACGGTCTCTGTATCCACTGATGAAGGTGTGTCTGCCAGAGTCGATGTGTTGGTGGTGCATGGCAAGCCACTGGGATTTGACTTGCTTCTAGGGATCGACGCCATAAAAGCTCTAGGAGGTGTCGTTGTCAAGCCTACAGGATCAGTGCGGCTGGGTGCCAGGAAAAGTATTAAATGCGCAGCCATTTCTATCGATGAACCAGATTTCACTGCTACCTTTGACCATCAAAACCGAACGTGGACCGCATCGTGGAAATGGTCTGTGGACCACCCCCCTGAAAGGCTGCATAATCGAGTGTCAGAGTACCCAGTGCCAGCAGAAATTCGTGAAGAATACACGCAGGAGCTCCACACCTGGATAGATAATGGTTGGCTCGTGCCATACCCAGAGGATAAATTGGGACCCCCCAAAGGTCTAATTCCCCTGATGGCTGTGATACAGCAGAACAAAGCCAAAGTGCGCCCGGTAATGGACTACCGGGAGCTAAATCATTACGTAGACGCATTTACGGCCAACGCAGATGTTTGTGCGGCTAAGCTGCGTGAGTGGAGACAAAAAGGTGCTAACGTGTCTCTACTGGACCTCAGAAGAGCATACCTACAAGTCCGGGTCCATGAGACACTGTGGCCATACCAGACTGTGGAAATTGATGGGAAAAAATACTGTCTGACCCGTCTGGGGTTTGGTTTGAATGTGGCTCCCTTGATAATGAGAGCAATTGTCAGCGAAGTACTATCTCAGGAAGAAGTTATAAGCCGCGCAGCATCTGCTTACATTGATGACATTTTTGTCAATGAAGACGTGGTGCCCGCGACCCGTGTGAGAGAACACCTCGCGCAGTTCGGGTTGGAGTGCAAGAACCCGGAGCAGTTGAAGGACGGTGCACGGGTGCTGGGATTGGCAGTCAGGATGGAACGCAATGAACTGCGGTGGAAGCGAGGAAATGCAATTCCGGAGGCTCCCAGTATTGTTACGCGACGAACAATCTTTTCCCTGTGTGGTCGACTTGTCGGGCACTTTCCGGTGTGCGGTTGGCTTCGTGTGGCTTGCGGAATACTCAGAAGGAGAGTAAGTTCGGTAACGAAGGGCTGGGATGATGAAGCAAGGGACGCCGTACTACATCGTATGATGTTCGAAACCTTAAAATCTGCACAGCAGAACGATCCGGCACAGGGAAATTGGTGTGTGGACGGCAAAGAGCTGAATGTATGGGTCGATGCTGGCTCCCTAGCAATTGGGGCAGCCTTGGAGATGTGTGAAACTGTGCTGGAAGATGCATGTTGGCTGCGACCTGAAGATGACTCTCAACATATCAACTTGGCTGAACTGGATGCCGTATTGAAAGGCATCAATTTGGCTCTCCAGTGGCAGAGCAAGGTGCTACACATAAAGACAGATTCTGTTTGCGTATACCATTGGGTCTCGGACACGCTAACTGGAAAGGCGCGAGTACGCACCAAAGAAGCAAGCGAGATGCTTATTAGGAGGCGATTAAGCACTCTTAAGGAGCTCGTGAAAGAGTACGGGCTGACAGTGGATGTGACGCTGGTTCCATCAGCACGAAACATTGCTTACCGACTGACACGAGTTCCACAGCGGTGGTTTGAGGCAATGAAAAAGAAAAACGGTCTTGACCCAGTGATAGGCGCGGTCCACACAGACGAGCTGGATGAGAGTCAAATCATGGCTATTCACAAAGATAGTGGACATCCGGGGGTGCGACGCACTACCTACTTTGTCAGGAGAAGATGTCCAACCACGACAAAAGCAACTGTCAGAACGGTCATACAGAAATGCGAGGAATGTCAGTCCATTGACCCAGCGCCAGTCAGGTGGGAAAAGGGAAAGCTGGAAGTTAACGAGAATTGGCAGAGAATTGGAATGGATATCACGCATTATGGCACCTTCCATTTTTTAACTTTAACAGACTGTGGTCCATCGCGTTTCTCCATTTGGAGGAAATTGGCAAGGCAGGACTCGGCAAGCGTGATTCATCAGTTGGAGGCAGTGTTCCTCGAGCGTGGCGCGCCGCATGAACTCCTTTTAGACAATGACACAGCTTTCTGCAGCAATATGTTCCAAGCATTTGCATGTAAATGGGGAGTTCACTTGCGATTCCGTTGTGCATACGCTCCAGCCGGGAATGGCATAGCGGAGCGATGTCATCGTACAGTGAAACGAATAGCGGCTAGAATGTGTTGTCCCATACAGGAGGCTGTCTACTGGTATAACATCACACCAAGAGACGACACATCTCCCTCCACTGCGCCTGCCAACAGGATTTATCAATACAAAGTTCGAGTAAAGGAGACCAATCTCGCAACTGCGTCCCCAGGTCCCAAGAACAGCTTTTACCAGGTTGGAGATCGCGTATGGGTCAGAAGACCGCAAAATCGATGTACCACGAGGTTCGGCAAGGGTGAGGTGACCAAGGTGATCAGCCCTCAGTCGATTTTGGTGGACGGTGTGCCTCGTCACGTGAAGGATTTACGCCCTCGTCATTATGTTGTTACATCGGAGGAAGAGGGAGACTCAGACAGTATGATGTCTTCTGAAAAGACAGAGAGTATGATGCAGGACGACGAAGAGGATTTTGAGCCATATAATGTACATACTGAAGAAGCGGAGGAAGGACCACCCGTCTTGCCTCTACGAAGGAGTACCCGACAGAAACGAATACTACCCCCCTGCCCTGATTGTGAAACACCGCCTATGGAGCAGACTGGTGGCAATAATGGCGATGAGGAGGATGGCAGGGAGGAAGTGCTGCCTCCGGTTCTTCGGAGAAGTACCAGACAGAGACGACTGCCCCCCTGCCCCATTTGTGATCATGAGATCAGGGGGGAGTGTAGCAGAAGTAGCAATAACTAAAATGAGGGGAAAAAGAGCTTACCTCGGGTACGTCTGTTGTGTCACCAGTTGGGGGGAAAAAGAGAATTCCAAGATGGCGTCCGGGGGTTTTTATTAGCATTTACCCCATGCAACTCTCGGAAAATCACGTTTCTGTCTCATGTGATTATGCAAATGGATAATTCCCGGCCACTATAAAAGCAGGAGGCTAGAGACGAGTCGGCAGTGTCCTGCAAACTGTGTGTGTGGGTGTTTCTGGCGATTGGAGTGTGTCTTCTTTTACCACGGTTATCACGGACAGGAATTCCCTCTCTTCTGGAGGTGGGCGATATTGACTATTTTGAAGTTGTACTGTTGCTGACAGAACATTTATTTATTTTATTTTTTTTGCCTACTACATTTTTGTTTCAGAGGAGATAGCCGAACTGGCAATAAGAATTGCGAGCTTAGCAGTAATGGCCTCTTCTGGGTACATATTCATAGAAGAAGTATCATTGAAGAAGTTCAGTGTGAAGAATTGTTGAAACGTCTCTGGTGCAGTAAAGACGAACATATCCAGAGATGATTAACTAAACTATAGTTATAGATCAGTGAAAGGTTTTACTACTTCAGCACAGTGGGGAAAAAGCTTTCTTTTTTTACAGAAATTAACTAATCCGAGGAATTATCGGAGTTTACAAAGACAGGTTGGAGCAGGATAATTAATAATAATATTAACATTTTCCAATAGCGAATGAATGGTGAATGCCGTCCTTATCAATAACGTGGCCAAGAAAAGATAATGAAAAAACTCCAAACTCACATTTGTTGGTATTCGTGATAACGCTGTATTCTGAAAGTCTGTGAAACAATTAAGGTGTTGAATAGGTTCATCTTCAGAAGAACATGCAACTAATAAATCGTCAATGTAAGCGTATAAAAATGGTAATTCACACGTAACTATACGTCTATAAATCTTTGAAAAGACTGACAAACGTTTCTTAACTCAAATGGCATCCTAAGGAACTGGAATAGTCCAAATGGGGTAGTAATAGCCGTTTTGGGAATATCTTCACGATCAACAGGAATCTGGTTGTATGTACAAACAAGATCAATCTTAGAAAAATATGATTTTCCATGAAGTGAATTCAAAAGATAATGTAAATGAGCAATTGGATAATTATCTGAAGTAGTAAGGCTGTTTAGTGGTTGATAATCTCCACATGCATGCCAGCTACTGGTCGTCTTCTTGGAAACCATATGGAATGGTGGTGAACAACTACTATTAAAAGGGCATATTATTCTCAGGTTCAGCAGATGCTGAAATTCCTGCTAAGCAGCTTTTAGTCTGCAGGGGCGAGTATTCAGTGGCATGGCTAGGGGGGGGGGAAGGCGGTCGGCCGTAGGTGACAGCCAAAGAGGAGTGACAAAATTTCACCCCACAACAATTTTTCAGCCAGACTAAAGTGCAAAAATAGTAGGAAGTAGAATTTATTTATCATATATTATGTAATTTTTAAGTTTTTAATTTTTTAAAAATATTACTAACTCTTTAAAAAAAAGTAATTAGTCATTGGAGAATCTTTTTGCCGATTTTTATTGAAAATTAGAAACCCTCTATTTTTGAAGATTTTAATAGTACATTTACATTCAAAAAACAAAATGAATGAAACAATAAATAAACAAAGCTACTTTTTTACCTGACTAGGTAAGTTTTTTGTCTTTTAGTTTATTTATTTATATTTTTTCACACTACTTTATTTAACAACTACTTGCACACCCTCAAGCAGACATGACACTGAAATCGTTCATTGGTTTGGATGAAACTAACAGCAGCAAAACCTGTATTATCATGCGCTTTCATGTGATTAACAAAATATGCTTTAGACAACAGAGTCGGATCACACACCTCACAGATCCAAAGGTCTCTATGATTAGGCGGCAAGATTTGGCGTTTCCTACCTGCTCTCTTGAGCTTCGCTTGGTCTATATTGGCTGCTTCAAAGTGTTTTGCGCCCCTGTATATCAGTGCCCTCCACTGCTTGCGATCATACGCTAGGGACTCCCAACTGTCAACAGGAACGTGAAAGCTCACCAGACTCTCCTTTGATGCTATCACAAAAACGTTTTTTGGGCTTGTGCAGGGGGTCTTTTGCCAAGAAGGAGCTCACCATAAAACAACTGTTTTGGGAGTCGATAGTAATCAAGCCAGACAAGGTGACCTGCCCAACGCATCTAGTTTTTAATAATAATGGTAGCAATACTGGTTGTTTTGTCTTTATTTGAGACATATGCATCAGGGACAAAGCTATCCCAGTTTAAACCAAGAGTGTGTATAAGACGGTGCTGATGAAACTTCTAGAACAGTTCTATATGTGGCCGGTACAAGGTCCATGTTTCAGAGGTATAGAGTAGAGATGGCGCTACACATGTTTGATGCATTGACATTTTAGTTGTCAGACCAGACTCTAGTTTGTAAACTTCCAAAAGCGTCTGATGCCTTGCTGATTCTCTGTCTTATTTCCGAATCAAGAGTGCCATCATTTGATAAGGAACTACCAAGGTATGTTGAAAAGGCTGTTCTGTCACAAAAAGCTCCATCGAGCACACAACTGCCTAAGTATTGTTGCAAAAAGCAATATTAAGATAGGTCTTTTATCGGCTATGTGCAGATCAGTTATTATATGCTTCCAGCCTGTCAGGCCTACATGCGTCACTACTTTTCTATCGCCACAGGACTGTTTTTTCTTTATTTTTAGACAAATGTTTGAGGGAGTATCTGTACAAAAATGTTATTACAGAGTTTTGGTTTTTTTACGTGAGCTAAGTTTTCCACTCGGTTAAAAATATTAAGATCCAGCAACAAGCAAGAGCAAGATAGCCAGCAACAAGTCAAACTGCAGACGAGTTTAATGCGAGTACTGATCTTCCGCTTTATAGTGTTTTAAATCAGAGATTTGTTCTCCTAGAGATGTTGCCTTGACCATGGCTACTGGGAGACCTCTCCATCCCAATTCAATTCAATTCATGTCTATGACTTAGGTTGCTGGTCACCAGAGCATATTTTACATGCCGATGGGTCATGCATGCCGCAGCTGACAGGGCCTAAACTCCTCTGGAGATTTCTGTCAGGGTTATCTCACCCTTCGCCTTTGGTTAAAGAACCTTGACCCACAAGGTAGTGAGGGTCCAGTTATATGGCACAGGACACTCGCTGTTCATCAGAGCCCCAACAATGAATAAATAAAAACAAATCCAAAACATACGATATGTAGAAGAGGCAGTCATGAGTTGCAGTGTTTGTGCAAATTTTCAAATTGACAGAAGCGTTGCACCTACATATATATGAGTTAAACTAAACGCGTTTAAGTAACTTCGATATTTAAAACAAAAAATCAGTTACTTAAATGGGACAGGAAGACACAGACAAAAAGTAATATTGAATAGTTTAACCCTTCCGATTTTTATCATGAATTATTTAAATATTGATCAAACCCTTTTTCAGTTACCTACATTGGTTTAAACATTACTCACAAACAATTTATTTTTCTTAAAATATAGTTTAATAAAAAAAATAAATAAAAACTATCCTATGAAAGCTAGGTAGACCGAATAATTTTATTATACCTCACATTTTCAAACTGAAACACACTTATCACAATATTCTTATGTGGATCTATATTAAACTTTGTGACATATTTCCATCCTATGGAGGCTAGGCACGGACACAAGCCCCATAATTTTATTATACAATTTGCCTTTAACCTTAAACATATTATTAGCATACTTATGTGGATAAATACTAAAATCCTTGTTAAACTTTGTGGCATACTTTCATTTAATAGAGACCAGACGCGATCGCAGACCCCATGATTTTATTATACTATAGCTGTTCAAACTAAAAGGAAGTGGATGCTCATGTGACGTTGACCACATAAATGCTTTCAGGCAGCCCCTAAAATAGCTTTCAGGCTTCAAAAAATATATTCCCCCATAGGTAGCCAGGCAGTGGGGGTTTATTTTACGTTAAATTTATATGATCCCACACTTTTTGAAAACGTAATTTTTTTATATCTTGAGAACTGCGACAGTTTTAAATGTTATATTCGTTTTTAGCACCCACAAAAATCTATAAAAGTCTAAATAGTAATTTGGGGGCGGGAGTTTGAAAGGTTCTTGGCATTGACAGAAAATAATAATTTTTGTTTGGGTATGGGTTTTCCCATGTTTTCATTTCAGTATTATAGTAGTTGCAGGTTAAATGAGCTTGCTTTTAGATATCTTAAAAATTTGAAATTTGAGTGTCTAATTTTGCGAAAAAAAAGAACCCTTCAAAATTCAATTATTTGTAAATTGGTTGTCTAAGTTTACAAATCTTTTGTCGCAATTCAAAATTTGAATGTCATAATCGTAGCAAAATTTATAGTGCTGTAACTTTAAAAACTACTATCAAATACTGTTGAGCTTCCTAGGTGCACGACAGTGCAAGTTTTAAAAATAAGCATGCATTTTATTTATTTTCAGAACCGAAATCTAGAACACCATGAAATGAATGAATTGTCCTAGCGACGATAAGTAGCGGCAAGCTAAAATAAGGCAAAAGATGCAGCGTTAAACGACATTAAAGGATATTTTCTGAAATAGATACAGAAACCAGAAACTGTCAAAAGTTTTGATTTTATTGAAGCTGAAAGAACGACGCATGAAAAACAGTTCGAAAGCCATTTTTCCAGTGATAGCGAGCAACCGAGAGACAGCGACTCAGAACAAACTGATATTAAAAAACATTATGATACAGCAATTGCAGCTCAATCAAAAAAAAGAGTTTAAAGCCTTCACCGCCAGCACGGCTATTAATTTGTCAATATTCAATGGTGTGTCATCATAGCAAATTCCTGCGCCTGATAGTGTCAAAAAAGGGAGCGTGCCATTCCAGAATAAGCAGGGACCTTTCAGGTCGGTTAAAATGCCAGGTGCAAAGGTTAAAGGCGAATTGTGGCAACTTTCTACAGCCTGATTTTATTCTTCATTGTCAAATGGCAACAGGGTGCTATATTCGTGAATGGCTTACTCGCTGCGTGATGGAAAGTTTTACTGCTTTTGCTGTTTGTTGTTTGTCAAAGATGACAAAGCTCCTGGAACGTCAACTTTCATCACTGGTTTTGAAGCCTGGTGGGAGCTAAATCCCCAAACTATTTAGCATGGACAATCAAAGTCTGTCGTGCTGGGAGAAGTGGAAAACATTGGCTTCAGGACTCCAGTTGCAAAAAACTATCGATTCAGCGCACATTTCCTTGGTGGAGAATGAGAAAAGTTCAGAGATATTCTGAGCAGAGTTTTAGATGTGATACTTTTTCTTGCACATCAGAACCTGTCATTTAGAGGAAATTGCAAGAATACGTCTTCATTAAACAAAAGTAACTTCTCGGAGCTTGTTGAATTGTTATCTCATTATGATGCAGTGTTAAAGGAACATCTTTTCAGCCTCCAGCAAAGGGTGGACAGTCAGGCAATATGTTCATACATGTCTCCTGGAACACAGAACGAGTTTATTTCTCTTTTGGCAAAACGTGATTGGAAAACTCGTTGCTGACATCAAGAATGCAAAGTACTTTGGTATACTTTTTGATAGCACACCAGACGTTTCGCATGCAAATCAAATGTCAACAGTAATTAGATATGTACATATCAGCGATGGTGCAGTTGAAGTTCGGGAGTCATTTTTGGGATTTTTACATTTGAAAGATAAAATAGCTACTGCATTGATTTACAATATCCTCGAGAAATTAGAAAACGGAGGAGTAGATATTAAGTTCTGTCAAGGTCAAGGGTATGATAACACTGCAAGCATGGACGGAATTCACGGTAGTGTGCAAAAAAAACAAGACTTCTGCCGTTTAAGCATTGAATCAGTTCTGCAAAAACAATTACGTTATTTCCGATAAATTCGGGGTCGTTAGGATGCTCTGGTGGAGATTGAATAACTTTGTGTAGTTTTGTATCCTTAAATACTCCAGACATTTCACCTGCCACAATTCGAATTTAGATTTCGATCAGTCAAAGCAAAGTCGATGGCTAGGCGCATAACCTGTTAAGTGTTGAGCCATTATGTTGAACAAAGATGGCGATTGTAAATCAGATTGGTGAAGAATCAATGCAGTCACGATCTTGAGTGTTAAGTAATACTCTAGAACAAAGATGGCGGCATTACATTGGCGAAGAATCAATGTAGTTCGGATCAGGAGTGGTTCAGTCTTGTCAAGAAGGAGACTGATACTGAACTGACTTGAATCCAAAATTCGATATCTTTATACTCAGGTCGGAAGCTTCTCATTGGCTGATTGTCCTAATGCGTAGTTATAAATAAGATCGTCCAAATTTTGGAAGTCATACTCCTCCGCACTCATCAAAAGCACTTTTAACAAAGGACATTAATCCAAGGACAGTTTTTGTACCGTGTTCTAAACATTCTTTGAACCTTTGTGGGAGATATTTGTTTTCTAACAATCCCTTTTGTGTCACATTTTTTGGGAGTCTTGAAGTATTGTACATTTTTTCTTTCTGTCGACTCACCGCTGGGATGTTTTACTAAAGTACACAGGTCTTACAGTGAAGAGATTTTCACAACTCGCTTGAATGCACACGCTGATGCAGTGAAGCCGGTGATACAGAGGCTTACCGAATTTGTGAAAGGTATTGGAGCTCTGTGTATGAGTCGAAAAAAAGTAGCGAGACATGATGCGCTGTGCACAATCTATTGCCAGCTATATGCGACTTTTCTTTCATTGCTTTCTTGTTATTCTGGGAATGTCGTTTTACAAGAAGTAAACGTAGCTTAGAAGTACATACAAACACCAGGTATTACCCTGGATATAGTTGCTACTAACCTAAGGGCTGTCAATGTCCTTTTGGAAGAGCAACGTACGAATGTTGTTGACAATGCCGTCCATCAAACACTTGCAAAATGTGAAGAACTTGATATCTCTGCAGAGAGGAGAATCAAAAGAAAGAACAAAATGCCAAGAGAGGAGGCAAGAGATATTGGATTGTTATTGCAGCAGGAGACTGAGAAAGCAATTTTAGAGTATCTGGACCGTTTCCATATCGAGTTGGATACCAGAGTACAAACAGTGAATTACATTTTGCTGAGTTTTCTACCATTCAGTCAGATCATACTATTCGTGCCGGCGAGGAAGAAATACAGTTGTCTGTTGCAAAGTGCATAGCTGTGTACGATGAGCTTTCTGAAGACCTTTGTCTTGAAATTGCACGTTTAAGGCGACACCTACAAGCAGCCGAAATAAACTTGAAGGAAGCCAAGCACTGGACTGTACTGCAATTCCTACAGTTTATCATCAAGTGAGACTTTGTTGAATCATTATCATATCTTACGCTGGCTGTAAAATTCTGTCTGAAAATATGTGTTTCTGTAGCATCGTATGAAAGAAGTTTCTCCAAAATGAAACTTATAAAAAATTACCTCCGGTCAACCATGAGCCAGTCGAATTTGGCATTTCTGTCCATTGAAAACGAACTTACAAGACAAATAGATTTTGATAATGTCATTTACCAGTTTGCCACAAGGAAAACAAGAAATTATTCATTCTAGGACTATAATATCGAAGGCACATTCTTTTGTGAATTGCTGTGTTTTGCATTTAAATGTTCTGAAAGTGAACATTTGATGTTAAAGATCAAAGTACGATGGGGTGTAGCGTTTTATGTAATGTTATTATATTTAATAAAAATATTGGGATTTGTTTTGTCCCCGCTTTGTAACATTCTATTCTATTTATTTATTTTTTGTTTTATATAAATACAACTACAAACCAGAATGAAAAATTGAGGAAACGAAAATTTCTTTTTCTTTTACAAATGTCTATTTCAAATTTGATGAAACAAAACTGTAAAAATAACATTTTTTTCGGTACTTATGCAGTTTTGTTACCGCGATTTTTCCGAACTCTCACAAGCATTTCCGAGCAGATATCGGTTAAAATCGGGATATGTCGACACGGAAACGCGATGAAGACCAAAAACCCAAATAACGCAAAATACTTGCTAATATACCTTAAGGAGAAAATAATTAAAACACCACTGGTAATGTTAAACTTTTATTTTGCAAGAAAACGAAAACAAAGAAAAAGAATTTAAACAAAATATGAACATAAAAATTTTCATTTTATGAAAACTTGTAATTTATTTTTTTTCAATTTATTGTTATTTGATTTTTTTTTTCTGGGGGGCATTGTCATTTCTTTTCTTGTTAGTTCTTAATCATTTTACTGATGTTTGGTGGTCACGTTTATGATTTTGTTTGCTTTGTTTTTATTTTTTAATGATTTTTTTGTTAATGATAATGGTAGGGTGGTTGGCAAATTTTCTTTTGATGCAAGAGCACACAATAACCACGACGGTAGAGAAGAAAGTGTAGAAAAAGTGGAAGGAAGCTGTAGTAGTAATTCTTCTAACGCACTCACCTCCAAAAGACAGAAAGTCTGTTCCGTTTGTTGTCAACACACAGGGTCTGGAAGAAGAAGAAGAAGAAGAAGAAGAAGAAGAAGAAGAAGAAGAAGAAGAAGCGGTAAGCATAGTTGGTTTTATATGAAAGAGGCGAGACTAACTGCGAGAATTCCCGAGATTTGAGAGGAATAGAAGACCGAACGGATGGATAGGCGACGGTGCTTTCGCTCAAGCAAAGACAATGGTGAGAGGAGGAAAGTCCCTCCCTAAAAAAAGTTCGGCTCAAAGTGAGAAAGAAAGTGGGGCTGAAGGACACTATTTTGGCTTACTAATGACAAGCAAAGCATTTGATATCTGTCTTATTCCTGATCTTCATGGCATCTCACCTGATCACACGGTCCGAATGGTTGGAATAGATGCAGCTGGTGTGTAAAATGTGTGGGGTTGACAATGTTGAGCATGTTTTAACACTCAGACTAAGAAGTGGCGCGCTGTCCGTATACCGTAGATTAATTCATGACCAAAGGGCGGATTTGAAGCAAGTAAAATGAGCCGTCCTCGTGGCTTTTGCGCCGGATCCTTTTGTTGCATATGACAAGTTTGTCTCCCGTCGTTTCCGTCCTGGGGAAACTGTCGATGAATATCTGGTTGACCTGCATGATCTTGCGCGGTTAATAGAAGAAAACCCCTCTGATCGATATCTCGGTTGCGCTTTCTTGTCAGGGCGCCCCAGTTCTGCTAGGCAACAGTTGCAGGGATCTTCCAGAATGGAACGGATGACTGAAGCAGATTCTTGCGAGTGCCCGGGCTCTTATGACGGAGGAGGTAGAAGTGGAGGAACCCGTTGCTACAGCAATTAGGAGACGCAGAATTCTTCCTCATGTACCTGTGCACCAACCTTTAATCCCTGACCAGCAGGATGCGATGTCACAAGTGTGGAGGTCCCAATCACTTTGCTAGTAACTGCCGGCAGCCCGGGGGCAAAGCAGGCAGGGTGCTTTCAGAGATATACTATTATCGATGCAAGAAGCAAGGACATGTGGCATCAAAGTGCCCGGGTAATATGGCAAGGTGTGAAAGGTCAGCACTACTCTCTCCCCACATAAACTAGAGGAGGTACTACCCGTGATGAAGGTAAAGATTGACGGGCTAAATGGGATAGCGTTAGTGGATTCTGGCTGGTCATCATCAGTTGTAAGTGGGTCGTTATTTCAACCCAAAATACGGAAGAATACCGCAATTCTGACGGCAGGACGAAAGTGTCTGTTAAGCCATAGTGTTGGCAGCATAACATTAACATTAGCCAACAGGAATCCTTTGAAGACTGACGTACTGGTAGTGAACAGAAAACTATTGGCGTTTGACCTCGTTCTGTGAGTATTTACAGATGGTCCTTGTATTTGAATATGATGAATGATATCGTGTTTTACTTCAGTATCACGAAAAACAGGTCAAGTTATATTTGAGAAAATTCCTAAAGATGTTTTATAAGTCAGCAGATTAAAAAAACAAAAACAAAATTATATCTTTGTTGAATTATTAATTTTACCATAAACTATTAATCCTGAAGTGTTATCAATTAATCTTCCTCGTTTAACATCAACAAGAATGCCATAGTGATGTAAAAAAAAAATCTGCTCCCCAAATCGGAATTTGCAGTTTAGCAAAGATGAATATTTTTGCGGACTAGCGTAATATTATTTACACACTAACCGCTACAAAATAAAATATATTAATGAAACGAATGGAAAGAAGGAAGAAACACAATTGTTGAATGAACAAACGTGTCGTTTATTTTCCGTTGGAAAAATGGTTTAGGGAAACACGTGTTCAGTTCAGTCGCTGACAACTATGCACGTGGAAATGGGATAATGTAGTAGAAAGAGAAATAGCAGTCCAGTATGTAGAAAGAATGAGAGGAAGAACTGACCTCAGTAAATTCACGCGTGCATGATAGCAGTCGGCCACGTGGGAGTGTCTTCAGACCACAAGCTGTGGACGCGACCTTATCTGGTCGAAGAGCTAAGGCAAAAGAAAAAAGAGGAAGTTGAAACGTGTTGCTGGCTTTTATACCGGAGTCAGTGTTGTTGAGACACTTGTAGTCTGTCTAAACTGTACGAACGAACTGACTAAATCAAGATGGCCGACTCCTATTTATATCACCACAAGCAAGGGAGGTAACCATGTAACTGAAGCAAGGGAGGTAACCAATGTCTACATTAACATTGCTGCTGTCCTCAAGTGAATAATTTATTTCTGATTTAACAAGTCCCTTAGAAGCTCAGACGAAGCTCCTGCCTTGGTCAAACAATCAGACACCTGATCACAACCCCTGATCCATTCTATCTGTATCTCTCCTCTGCTCTTCATTTCCTTCAGCCTTGCTACATCTATTCTCAATCGTCGATCGCTTACCAGATTGTTGGAATTCAATGTCTCCACAAGTGATGCATTATCTGTCTTGCAGAGAACGTCTGGCAATTTAGATAACTGAAATACCTCTTGTATCATAACCGCAGTCAAAACACCAGCATCAGCTCCCTCATTCAGAGCAAGAGTCTCTGAGGCCAATGGGCTTTTTGTCACTCTGTCCAATTTCTTTGACGCCCAACACATGGGGGCCATTTTGTCAGTACTTCCTCCAATAAAGACAACAAAACCACCCTGTGAAGATCCATCTTCCAGACTGGCATAAGAGGCGTCAGTATAACACAAAATGTGTAAATCTGAGGGCTTTCCCAATTTTGGAAATGTTATAGAACCCTTCTTGGATTTCAATTTTGATAAGGCTTTATTCGCCTCAAATAAGGCTTTTACTTTGGGATGCTTTCCAGTGTTGCTCATTTTACACACATCAAAAGCTATATCAGGGCGTGTTTGAGTTGAAACCCACATCATCTGACCTGCAAGTCTCTTCAACTCATGCTTTTCTTCTTCATTCAGTTCATCATTTTTCCTCAGTATCCTCCCTTTGCTTATTTCTATTGGAGATATGGAAGATACATATAGATCTTGTTCTACAGTGATCCCATTTTCCTGTTGATTAACATTCAGTCCAACATATTTGAATGTTCCACTTTCATGAGATCCCACCTTAAATTTTTCTTTCAATGTTGCAATCACATCCCTTTCAAACTCTGTTTTTCCACAGAAAACAAAATCATCCACGTGCATAGCAAGAATTCCAGTCAAATTTCCTTTAATATCATGCCACAAAAACAATGCATTATCATAAGCACTTGCTACTCCTTTTAATTCAATCAAAGCCTGAGTAACTCTCTTGTACCATGCCCGTGGAGCATCATTCAATCCATAGATGCATCTTTTTAATTTCCACACTTGAGATTTAGGACAAACATCAGATGGTGGCCTCAGGTACACATCTCTCTCTAAAATACCACCTTGCAAAAAGGCTGAGGTAAAATCTATGGTCTGCAGCATCCAATTCTTTATTGATGCGGTTAGCATGACCATTCGCATAGCTTCACGGCTACATGTTGGGGAGTCCGTTTTCAGATTACTATTTTCTTCATAGCCTCGTGCTACAAGGCGAGCTTTCATTGTTTTCTGATTATCCTTGAATTTTTCAGTAATCACCCATCTTGTGGATATTGTTTTTTGACCTGTGTATGGCACACATTCAAATACTTCATAGGTGTTCATGTTTTTTATTTCTTTATGCTTGGCATCCATTACAGCTTTCGACTGCTCTTGTTCAGCGGTGAGCAGGACTACATTTTCCTGTTCAGTATATTGGGGCACTTCTCTCCAATGATCAATATGATTCCAGTTGATACAAACTTGATCCTCGTTTTCATCCTCAGGTTCTATATTGATCCAATGACTATATTTGCCAGTTGATTTAGGCTGTACTGACATAACCTTTCCTTTCTTCCACTCCCCACTTCCATTTATTTTATAAGTTATGGTCTTATTTCGGCCAGGTTTTTCAGTCTTATCTCTTAAACTGGTAGAACTATCAACAACTTCTTCTCTGTCTATATCTTCACTTTCTACCACTTGATTCTGCAACTCCTCCTCCTCAACTGAAAGGTATTCATTCTTCCCTTCTGTAGTGTTTCCCAGCATTTCAGCTTTTTTTGTTCTTTTTTCGTTGTTTTTATTCACTTTCATCAATTGGCACGGATGCATCCTATAAAATGCTCCGCCATGTCTGATTAAGACAAGCTGGCCTTCTCTGCCTAACACTTTTGCTGGACCACGCCATCCTTTAAAACCCTGCCTCCGATAATAGATTTGGTCTCCGGTAGCATAATCTTCATCAGCATAAGTTCTGACATTAGACCTGAGAGCTCTCCTAATTCTCTCACTGGACTCAGCTTCCAAAAAGTTTCTCCTTGCACTATGGAGAGCATTTAAATTTTTTCTCACCATGTCACTTGTAGTAGAGGACTCCATAGCAGGTAACTGGTCTGTCAGAATTGAGGGTGTATTTACATTGAAACCGAATACAAGTTCATTTGGACTGTGTCCAGAGTAATTGAGGAGGGCATTTTTTGCACAAATAGCCCATGCCAAGGCAATTTCAGGTTCACACTTCTCATCGTCAATTGTTTTTTTCATTGCCTCAGCAACTATCAAATTATGACGTTCTACAGTACCGTTGCTGAATGGACTTTCTGCGGCAGTAGTACAGGTCTCTATGTTGAGTTTTTCATTCATCTGTCTATAGTGTTCGTTGTTGAATTCACCCCCATTATCACTCAGAAAACGAACAGGAGATCCGAAATAGGTAATCCACATCATAAAGATGTTTTTGATGATCTCCTCCTTCTTCTTTATTTTGATCAATGTTGCCGCTGAATACCTGGTAGCTGCATCAATGAGATGTAGTATCCACACCTCATTGTGGATGAACTCTTTCAAATCCATGCAAACTGTGTGATTAAATCTATTGCCAAGAGGCAATCCCACAACCGGTCGCAGTGGAGTTTTTTTTAAATCTAAGGCAAATTTGACAGTTTTCACAAACCTCCTCAATCGCCTTTATAAATTCCTTGTCATTGAATTTGCCACTTTTTTTAACCAAGGAAACAAGTTTTTCCTTCGAGGCATGAGCAAACTGTCGATGAAGTTTTTCTGCTTTTTTTTTTTTTTCTGTGAAAGAACACTGACCAAAATTCTGAACATGTAATACAATGTTCTTAGTACCACTATGATCCAACAACTTATTTGTTAAGGGGAGACAATAGTGTGTGTGGGGGGGGAGAAAGTACATCGTACAATATTCCGGAAAAAAATATGAAGCGTATATATATATATATATATATATATATATATATATATATATATAAGTTATGTACTGTTTGAAATGTTTGGGCTAATGTATTTTTCGACCTGTTTTTGTTGTTGCCGGTGTTGTATTGTTTTTTATAATCTCTTTTTTGTGTGGGTCTATTTTCTTCTTGTATTGTTATAGAAGATGTATGCAATTGTTCGTCGATAAATGCAAGTTTAAGCTTGTCAATTGTTATATTGTCTTTTTTCTCTTTTTAAAACGGTGAAACATTTTTTTTGCTTCTGTCCAAAACTAGATATGGTCCTTAGTAATTCGGACAGAGTGGTTTTTTGACAGCGTCGTTCCTGATGAAAACATATTTACAAGTATGAATGTCATTTAGAACGAAAATGTTTGCGTCTGACTTTCTGGTGGGAGTAAATTTTACCTGTGACATTTTATGTCTCAACTCTGTCACAAAAGTTGTTGGTGGTGAAATATCTGCCTGGTGTTCTCAGTACTGTCCTAGTAAAGTCAGTACCGATCCGAAAACTAATTCTGCAGGTGTGCTCTGTAAGTCTTCTTTCACCATGTTACGAATTGCCAAGAGAATGAGCGGCAAATTGTCTGGCCAGTCTGCATTGTTTTCATTCATAGCCAAAGAAGCCTTCAATTGCCTGTGGAACCTTTCTACCATACCGTTTGGATAATGGTGGTAGGCAGTCGTTTTGATGTGTTTCTTTCCTAACAATTGATTAAATTCTGCAAAGAGAGTTGATTGGAACTGTGAGCCCCTGTCCGTTGTGATTACCGAGGGTACTCCGAAAGTCGCTTTCCAATCCTGTAGAATAACTTTGGCTATGGTTGCGGCTGATGTGTCTCTTACTGCTATCGCTATCGGCCATATGCTGAATCTATCAACTAGAGTAAGGATATGGGTGTGTCCTTTTGAGATGGGCAAGGTTCAACTAAGTCAATATGAACATTGGTGAATCTAGCATCTGGTACACAAAAAATTCCTGACGGTGATTTTGTGTGCCTGTGGACTTTGGAGGGGGGCACGGAATGCAAGTTTTAGTCCAATTACGGGTGTCCGTGTTCATATTGGGCCAAACGAAGCGTTCCGCTATTAATTTAACCGTGGCGCGTTTTCCTGGGTGGGAGGAATTGTAGAAATGCTGAAAAACTTGTCGTCTGATGCTAGGGGAAATATATGGCTGAGGCTGTTTTAGCGATACATCACAGTAAAAGTTTGTTGTGCCGAATGGTATCGGCATTTCTTTCAGCTTTAGTGAGGTTTTTTTCCACCACCGCTGGGAGCATGATATTGGCTAATTGCTCTTGTGCTATTAATTTCCTCTAGTGGACCTGCGTAATCTACGTGTATCCTTGACCATAGATAATTAGCTTTAGGCCACGGGTTAAATTTATTAGGGGCGCTTTTGCAGCCAGTGCTCATCCCTTACACTTTACTGTGCCTTCTATATCAGTGTCCATGCTCTTCCAGTAAACATAGGACCTTATAAGCTCTTCATTCGAGTAGGGCCAGGGTGCCCCGCATGGAAATCCTTTGGGATTTTCTTTTGTAGTGTAGCTGGGATTAATACTCTTTCTAGGTACAACAGTACCTCATTGCACATAGAATAAGCTTCTGTCGCCGATTCATCCGATTTAATTTTTTGTTTCATTTCTTGATGAAGCTATCTTCTCCAGCCTCCCTTATTATATCTTCCAAAGTCACTAGTAGTTCCTTGATCGTATTACACAGTATTTGTATATAGTACTTTTCACATTGTAGTAACACTATTACTGTGTCTTCCAGCGGTTCCCTTGATTTCGGGATTAATCGCGACAATCCGTCTGCATGCCATAACTTCGCAATTGTAAGAAAATCCATACTGAAGTCATAATTCAGTAGAATGGTCCCCCATCTTTGAAATATCTTGGCTGTGTAAGTTGGCAGACCATTTTAGAGCCAAAGATGGTTATAAGCGGCTTATGGTCAGTTTATAATTTAAATTTATGATCATGTAAAAATCGGTGGAATTTTGTTACCCCAAATACGGTCCCCAGTGCTTCCTTTTCGATTTTGGAGTAATTCTTCTCGGCAGGCGGTAAAGATTTTGACGCATAGGCGATCGGCTGAGTGGAGCCATCAGGCATCTTGTGTAGAATACATGCCACGATCCCATAAGAATTTGCGTCGGTTGTGACAATAATATCTTGCTCCGGATTGAAATGAGTCAGGGATAAATCTGACGTTAATACATCTTTTAATTTATGGTAGTGGCTGATCACTCACTATAGATAATAGGGGTCAAAATCCCAGTGTTAACTAGCCTTTCCATTTCTGCTTCAATTTTTCCATCGAAGTGAACAGTGGGATCCGTGGCATTTTGAATCTTGGTTTTGCTTCAACCAGCAATTTGAATCACGCTTTTATTTTTTGTGCAACATCCAAGCTTTTCAAAGATTACACTTGGGAAAGATTTTTGTTAGATTTTTTTTTAATTTGTCGGCTTCGGTCGTTAGGTTTGCGACTTTGTAACAAAAATCACTCATTGGCAAGTCCCATAATTCAAATTCCTGAATCCAATCCGTCCCGAATAAGTTCGTTGCGTTCCTTAGAACGAAGACCTTTAGCTTTTTGTCATTCTATTTAGTGACACATTAATAACTAGCTCCCCTCAAAATTTATTTTTTCACCAGTTACCGATCTTGCTACTTTATTCGCCTTTGTCATCGTATTCTCTTTCACGTGTGAAAATTTATAATTGATAAATCCGACCCTGAATCTAGTTGCAGTTTCACTTCTTTAAGGGGTCCATTTTTGAAATTGTCATGTAGCTCTTTTTTTGCTTATTTTGCTCTGCAATATAAGACTTTGTGCTCGCTTGCATAGCTCACACGGTATTTTCCTTTGGTACTGACATGCATTGTACTCATGAGGTCCTCCACATTTTCTACAACGGATCCTAGGATTTTTTCTATCCTGATAATTTTGTGAAGGGTTCTTTTTGCCTTTTGGTTGATAATTGCTGGCGGGCGGCTGTCCTTTATTTTTCAAGTGTATCTTTTTAATGTGAGTGATACCTGCTTCCTCTATGTTTCGAGAATCTTGCTTCATTGCTACGAACTGCTTACAATCTTCAGCCAGTTTCTGAAGCGTCAAATCAGGTTCTAATTCCAATTTATATAGAGCACGGCGACTTATATCGGCGTCTTTTGTGGCTATCAAACGTTGTATGAATGTTAGGCACTTGAAATTTCCGCCATTAATGACGATAACTTGAAATCGTCACAGTGCATAATAACTATAGACGCAAAAGTCGTATAGTCCTGACTCTCCTTACGAGTAAGATTCGTGCATTTTCATCTTTTATGGAAAAGGCTTCTTTTTGGACAGTATAACTCCATTAACGGTTTGACTGCCTCGTCAAACGACAATTCGTCGGCTTTTCTTGGTAAAATATAGTCCACGAATTTTTATATTCAGATGCACCCAACTTCCGTAGCAATAAACGAACCTTCTATTGATCCGCCCATGCACTGAACTCAATCTTGAAGAGGTCTTTAAATCTTCTGAAGTATGCTTCAAACGCTAGGTCCTCCTCAGGAGCATAGTGAAATATATCAATAGATGACCATATCGCATTTTTGAGAGAAAACTGTGCTGGTGTCTTCTCCGCTGTCCTTATTCATTTAAACTTGCGTTATCAAATCCATTTTTTTTTATCTGACTGGTTTTGTTGCCCTAAATGTAATTTTTTCAATTCCAATATTTTTTCGTTCTGTATTTTTTTCAATTCCAATATTTGTTTGTTACTTTCTTTTCTCTTTCCTGTTTTTCCTCGAAGTTTTTCATTAAATTTAACTGCTTGTCTTCCATCTGCTTTTTATTGTCAGTTGCTTCACAGCGTTTTGTTTCTCTATTGAAAATTGCTCTTTTCGGAATCTTCGTTCAAGTTTTAATTGTTAGCTTTGTTGGAATTTTACCATTTCCAACATCTGTTTTGCAAAATCGTCCATTTCGTTCTTTTTTTTTTAAGGTTTCGAATTACTTAATATGAAAAAATTAGTTTTTTCAGAAACAACACAATTCGTTGAATTACTTTTCCTATAGTACTAACTCTACAGGAAAAAATACTTTACAATATTCGTACGTGGTTATTTAACGAATATTTCTTTCGTATAGTTATTTCCTCGTGTGACAATTTTCCGTAGAAAATAATTCGTCGTTTGCATTTATACAGAAAGCCGTAGATTGCGTTATCCATTTTTCAATTTTCGTAACGTGTAGGTACTGAGTTCAATTCCTTGTTGATCCTACACATTTTCCTCTTTTTTCCTTAAAAGCAATTTGTTATTTATCTGTGAAAGAGAGTTTATCGTATTTATTAAATATTGGCTATTCTTTTCCATTTTGGTGCAATATCCTTTTCTCGTTAACTTTGTCGTGCTTCGTGAAATCGTTTTTTCTTTCTTTTTCTTCGACGTGCAGTCCGTCGATCAGTGAAACGTTTCCGACGTCTTTTTAATTTCTGTGAAACCTTTAGCCTATAAAATAAAATATACTATCATTTACTTGCTGCATTTGCGTGAGTTTTTTTCTTTTCCCAACGTTAATACCTTTTAACCGTAAGACGTATTCGTGACATGTATTTTAGGGCGACAAGATTTTTTCAACATTACTTGTATTTATAGAGATAAAAAAGAGTGTGTATGTACTTACTGAAAGTTTGTATCGTTGATTCAGTAGTAATAATTCTCAACGCAATTGTCTTAACTCGTAATTACGCTTTTTGTAGATTTTTTTTGACAGCAAGATAAGGCTTTTAGCGGCGTCTTTGTAAAATCCCTTTTTCGGCAAGAATTGTTACCCTTTTTCGAAGTTTTCTTTACCCCATGTTTGTGGATTTTAACGCTCGAATGGTGCTTTTTCCTAAACATTGGCAAGTAGTTTTCCCCGTTCTTCACTGGACTTTTGAAAAGAAATACTTTTGAAGTTTCGAATTTTCCCCGAGATCGAGAGAGAGAGAGAGAAAGAGAGAGAGAGAGAGAAAGAAAGAGAGAAAGGATATGTATACGTGCCATATGCGTTTGGCAAGTAAGGGGTTTATTTTCAAATGTTCGTAGCAGCCACGATAAATTCATTCGTTCATTTGAAAATGAACGGTTTTTAGTCAGTTAAGAGTGAATACATATGCAAATACACGCGCATATACTCATATACACACACATACACACACACACACACATATATATATATATATATCCACATACATACACACAACCACATACGCACATACCTATATATACACAATGTACATACATGCATATATATGCACACACACACACACACACACACACACACACATATATATATATATATGTTTGTTTATCTATGCCTATGTGCACAAATATATGTATGTGTGCATCTGGGTGGTAGTGTGTATGTGTATATGTATGTGTATGCATGGGTGGACGTATGTATGCAGGTATATCTATATCTGGATATATATGCGTGTATGTGTTTGTATGTATATATGTATCTATATTTGCACTACGCTCGACACTGAAAATAAGGTTACAAACACATATATATATAGCATACATTAGACACACATATATATAGCATATTGGGAAGTGATATACAAACTGCCATTTGTTATTAAGCGACGCTCTTTTTTTTCTTTTTTTTTACATGGGTGTCACCGCTTATCAAGGCCCAGAGGCCACTCGAGGATAAGGGATAATAGGTATACATTAGTCATTGTGATTTTAGCATAGTAAACAGTGGGAATTTTGTAACTTGGATTACTTAGGGGGACGATTACATTAGAACTTGTTCACATTGGACTTTTTCTTTTTTCTTTTTTCATAGGCATCAACACATTATCAAGGCCAAGAGGCCACTCAAGGATAAGGGTTAAAGAGTGTACAGTAGAAATTGGACAATATAATAATCATTAGTAATGAAAATTTGTTAAATTTGATAACTTATATGGAACGGCTCATCAAGAACTTATTTACGTTAGACTTAAAGACAAGCATATTGTAGTCAGCCGGAAAGCAGGAAAACAGAAGACAATTCCACAGGCGTGCAGTTCTAATAAAAAAGCTTTGTTCATGGAATCTACGTTTAGGTTTAGGCACAGATAAAGAGTGGGGGGAAATATTGATAGTGTTTACAGCTAGACGAGTGTTTCTTGTGAAAGTTTGGCGAGGGAGGACCATAGATTGAAGCTCAGTCGAACACTTTCCATGAAAATAACGATACATCAGAGACAGACTCGCAACATCTCTTCTGTGAGATAGAGGTTGCAAGGAAGAGAAAAGAACATCTCCTACGAGGCTACGAAGTCTATTTTGAACTCTATTAAGGCAGAACAAGTCCTTTCTAGCAGCTCCTGCCCAGATGTGGCAACAGTATTCCATCCTTGGACGTACCTGGCTCTTATATAGATAGAGAATAGTATCAGCAGTGAGATATCTACCGGATCGATAGAAAGATCCCACCATTTTTCCAGCGGCCTTGGCAACAGATTTGATGTAAGCGTTCCATTTAAGATCAGGAGTAATGGTCAAGCCCAGAAGCTTGTCAAAACTGTGGGTTTCTGATTTTTGCCCCTCAACTACTACTCTTATGAACCTATCAGAAAGAAATGATTTAATAACTGAGAAGACATTTCCAGGTATACCATAGCTAGAGATCTTATGAAGTAAACCTTTATGCCATACCCTATCAAAGGCCTTAGATATGTCAAGAGCAATTGCCCTAGAAAGGTTGCCTCCGTCGAGAGATTTGCTAATCCTATGAGATATAACTGTAAGCACATCTGCTGTAGATCTAGCAGAACGGAAACCATATTGAGTGTCACTAAGAAGGTTATTTTTGTTGAGATGGTTGATTACTTCTGTATTTAACAAAGATTCCAGCAACTTACTCATGGCGCGCAGGAGACTTATTGGCCTGTACTGAGAGGGGGATGAGCGATCACCTGAATTCTTAAATACAGGGCATACTGATGAAATTTTCCAGGGAGATGGGAAACTATTCTCCTTAAGACAAAGTTTAAATAGTTTTGTAAGTATGGGCGCTAGTTCAAGTTGAAGTTTTTTGAGTACTATAATTGGAATACCGTCCGGGCCAGTTGCTTTACTGGAATCAATGTTTTTGATTAGCTTGGCAACATCACGTACAGATATACGTATATCACAGAGCGTGTTTTCTGATACAGGAGGAAACATTGTGGGTTGGCGGCCTTGATCGCAAAGGGTAGAAATAGCTGCAAAGTTCTTGACAAAGAGTTTGGCTTTGTCTGATGCTGGCGAGATTACCTCAGGTCCATTGATGATAATTGGGATGGAGCACACGCTTCTGTTCAGAATTCTGTTTGCTATTTGCCAAAACTGATGGGAACCAAGCCGCTGCTCAGCTACTTTTGACTTAACAGATTGAGTATACAACCATCTTGCGTTCTTTATTACTTTCTTACAATGGTTGCTGGCAGTCCTGAAAGCGGCTTTAGTTTCCATACATCTATTACGTTGGAAACAGTGGAAAAAGTGATTTCTGTGCGCAATGGCAGCAGCACATTCTGGAGAGAACCATGGCTGGCTGTTAGGTTTTTGCTGAAACGTTTTCGAGGGTATGAAACGATCAATACCTACGATTAACCATTCCGTCAGGTCTAATACTATAGAGGACACATCCTTTTTAAATATGGAATGCAGAGGTAGATCCGATATAAATGTATGGAAGCTATCCCAGTCAGCCTTAGTGTATCGATATACTGTACGATGGAGAGGTACGTCTGGGGACTTATTACATTTTATTTTTATCTTAATTTATACAACAGAGTTGTCGGAAGATCCAAGAGGCGACAGAACAGAAACTGAACATAGTTCAGGGCAAGTTGTGAGAAAAAAGTCTAGTAGGCTCGCATACTGGCCGTCATTGTCGGGCACACGGGTGGGTTCCTGAACAATCTGAGTGAGGTCATAGGCAATGGAGAAATCATGACAAAACGTCCCCTCATCATCGGTCTTGTTTGAGTGGGTCAACCATTCGACGTTGTGAACATTGAAGTCTCCACATACGTGAATGTTAGTTGAAGGATAAGCAGATAGGACTTGGTCAATTTTCTCAGAAAACAATGTAATGTAAACAAATGGAGCGGGGGCATTTAGACGATGTCAAAACATCGTTAATTCACTAACCGAACAGCAGCCGCCGGTTAGAAGTTTGACTGCCATTTAGTTGCCTATCTAGCCGCACTAATGAGCTGTGAAACAGCGAAACAGTACTGTATGTGGATGACTATATATATATATATATATATATATATATATATATATATATATATATATATATACTAGCTGTACCCGGCCACGCGTTGCTGTGGCGCAGTTTGTTAAAATGGAACACATCTGAAAGTAGAGAAAAGTTTGATTCTTTTTTTCAAGAGAATGTACAAATTATTTATTTTTTTAACAGATGTTAAGAAAATAAACAGAAAAATATTTCCATCATTAATTATACAAAAAAATAAATAAAATGTTGATTTAGTGTTTCAATATTCTTATAAATTATGATAAAACTTGCTGAGTATGCACTGTTTTACGGTTGTTGTAAAAATGGAACGGAAACTTAAATTTCGCTTCATTTTAATCTTTCTTAATTTTTTAATTGTGCCCCCCCAAACAAATATAATCAAAACAGTAACATTCAACAATTGTACCTTATGTATATAAAACACAAAATATTTATTAAAAAAAATTTTTTAAAAAAAGTTAATAACGAAAGGGGTATAATTCCATTTTTAAACGAAAAAGTCAGTTTACCTAACTTACTGTATTAATGCTATTTTTTTAAGCAAGAAAAAAAAGGTAAATATCCAGATACGCTACTACAGAACACCGACCACTCTAATTTGTTTTTGTATGGGTAATTGAGGTCGCTGACAACGAATCTAATAGTCAAACTTGGGGCAAATTTACCGTTTGCATAGTATTTACCCCTGAACCCACGAACATCTTTCCACCATTTTGCAGCTTCCGTTTATGCTACGTGCATGCACGCTGTAGCATAAACGACGGCTTCACCAAGCAAACTACATTGGGGGAGGGGATTATTTTTTTCCAGGACATAGAATTTTCTAATTTTCAAAAATACATTATAGCGCTTTTTGGGTGGAAAATTTAAAATTAGCTGAAAAAGAAATAAAATAAGAAAAGGAAAGCACACCAAGTAGGAGTAGGGGGGGTTAATTTATCTGTTTTTTTTTTTACCTGGAACATCGAATTTTCAAAATTTCCGTAAGTAACGCACCGACATTTACCAATTAGAACACCATTTAACATTTTCCGAAGATTTTACTTTGTACATTGGGCGCGCGCCCCAACATCACCCCCCCCAAACAAATTAGAGTGGTCGGTGGGGTTTGTATTACTGTACACATAGATTCGAAAAAGTTGTCAAAAAACAAATATATAACAAATAAATGTTATCAAAGGCAAGATAAGTTACTTTTCTACCAAACTGGATATATTTTTCGTGTTTTTATTCAATGTAACATATTGGGTTTGTATTACTGTACATATAGATTCGAAAACGTTGTCAAAAAACAAATATATAACAAATAAATGTTATCAAAAGCAAGATAAGTTACTTTTCTACCAAACTGGATATATTTTTCGTGTTTTTATTCAATGTAACATGTTTATTCAGCTCGAAAACCATACAGTATTTACCGATGTATTGGAAAATTCAAGATGGCGTCTGATTCTCTCTTTAACACGGTAAGTTTGGAAAAAGGTGTTATAAATAAAAACCCAGATAAAATACTGTTAAAAACTCGCTCAATATATGTTACCGTGACATAGGTTGACATATATTTGGCGGGTTTTTAATAGTATTTTGTATAGTTTTTTTATTTATAACAATTTTTCCCAAACTTACCGTGTTAAAGAGAGAATCAGACGCCATCTTCAATTTTCCAAGTCATCGGTAAACACTGTATGTTTTTCGAACTGAATAAATATGTTGGGTTTGAATTACTGTACACATAGATTCGAAGAAGTTGTCAAAAAATAAATATATAACAAATAAATGTTATCAAAGGCAAGATAAGTTACTTTTCTACCTAACTGGATATATTTTTCGTGTTTTTATTCAATGTAACATGTTTATTCAGCTCGAAAAACATACAGTGATTATCGATGTATTGGAACATTCAAGATGGAGTCTGATTCTCTCTTTAACACGGTAAGTTTGGGAAAAGATGTTATAAATAAAAAACCGGATAAAATACTGTTAAAAACTCGCTCAATACATGTTACTGTGACATACGTTGACATATATTCGGGATGTTTTTATAGTATTTTGTATAGTTTTTTATTTATAACACCTTGTTCCAAACTTACGGTGTTAAAGAGGGTGTGAGACGCCATCTTGAATTTTCGAATACATCGGTAAATACTGTATATTTTTCGAGCTGAATAAATATGTTACATTGAATAAAAACACGAAAAATATATTCAGTTAGGCAGAAAAGTAACTTATCTTGCCTTTGATAACATTTATTTGTTATATATTTGTTTATTGACAACTTTTTTGAATCTATGTGTACAGTAATACAAACCCGTAATTTATATAGGTTTTTATTTATAACACCTTTTTCCAAACTTACGGTGTTAAAGAGGGTGTGAGACGCCATCTTGAATTTTCAAATACATCGGTAATCACTGTATGTTTTTCGAGCTGAATAAATATGTTAGATTGAATAAAAACACGAAAAATATATCCAGTTTGGCAGAAAAGTAACTTATCTTGCCTTTGATAACATTTATTTGTTATATATTTGTCCCCCTCCCAAAAAAAGAAAACAAATTAGAGTGGTCGGTGTTCTGTAGTAGCGTATCTGGATATTTACCAAAAAAAATATATTTAGGTTTGGCTATAAATTCCTAAACTTATTTCACCCTAAATAATTTAGGTGACTGAAATAGGAATCTAATTGAATCTTTAATTTCCTGAATAGTATCCGATAATTCATTTTTCTTCAAGTTATATCGAATACATTAATACGGACTTTAGGGGCTTTTTTCGTAATGTTACTGTAAAAATTATTTTTTATTGTTACAAATTACGATGCTTTAAAAAAAGCAAAAATAAATTCTTGCGTTTTTTATTTACTACTGAAAACAATAGCTTTAGTAAAGGTATTTTTTGTTTAAACCAAATAAAATATTTTAACTAAGAGTTAAGAAAAATAATTAGTTCATTATATTTTGCGTTGAAAAATACTGCAATTTTCATTAAAATTCGTTAATTTCCTGATTTTTGGTGAATTTTTAAGTAAAGGGAGGAGTCAAAATGTGTATACACTTTGAGCGTCGTCATTCATTTTGAGACCACGTGTGGTTAATTTAAATATCCAGTTTGGCTGAAAAGTAACTTATCTTGCCTTTGATAACATTTATTTGTTATGTATTTGTTTTTTGACAACTTTTTCGAATCTATGTGTACAGTAATACAAACCCAAACTTCGGAGGTTGGAATCCCCCCCATACCTAAAATGTACTTGGAAAAATCGATTTTATAGTGAGATTTAAGAATGGTTAGTCGAAAAAAAAAAGGTGAAAAACAAAACAAATAATCAATAAATAATTGTTACCAAAGGCAATACATGCCACTTTTTTTTACTTACATTGAAAATTTTCAAGCGCTTTTCTTCATTTTTTAATAATCTAATGCGGGTGTGTGGGTGCCAAATACCTCCAGATTTTCTAGAATTTCCCGCTAGATTGTAACCGAAATCTCCAGACATAGCAGGAAAACCGCTAAATTGTAACACTGGTCACGTGACAGGAAGCGGTAATAAATAATTGTCCCTAAATGAAAAAAATGGCCTCTCGGTAAAAAGAAATCCACCTTTTTATCATAGAAAAATTAAGTATAATGTTATAATTAAAAAGAAATATATAAAAAACACACATGGATATAGTAAACATATTATACCAAAACGTGGAAGCCATCCGTCCAGTGGTTTTTTTAGACAATTCATTCCGAACGAACCAACATTTACATTTATATATATATATATATATATTGAGATTGTCGGACTGACTTCCTCATCTTGGTTTGTTATAGTCACAATGTTTCGGCCGTTTTGCCCTCCTTCAGGTATTTTGTATCGAACTGGGGAACCGTTTGTTAGGAGTCTCGAACCCAACCCTTTATTATTATTACGGGGGTACCGTTTCGGACTCCAGATAGGCTCTGGGACATAGTTGCTGATTCTCCGTTTTGAATACTTTTCACTGCCTTCGTTCAGGATTAAACTCAACACCTTTGCGTAACTGTAAACGTTTGATACAACGTCTAGGACCACTCCGCCATATGTCACTAGGACAATTCTTAGTTGGTTTTTGTTAATGTTAAACCTATGTTGTTATTCAAGGTTTTGTCTCTCTATTAGAGGTGTCCAAATTGCATTCAGCTATACGCTTGGTTTTCTCAGTAGGTTGTTATGTCCGAGCATGTGAGCTGTTTCTTTAAGTTTTCTAACTTTCCAGTGGGTCTCTCTGTTTATTATTTTTACTTCATTCCATAGGGGGCGATGGTCCTCCCTCTCCGTCCAAACATGGTTGGCTGTACCCGATTTTTCTGTCTCCCCTTTAGTTACCGCTTTTCAGTGTTCTTCCATCTTTAAGGAGGCGGCATGTTTCACCCTTGTAAAACTTTCTGTAACTGCATGGGATGGAGTATATGCAGTTCTTGGTCATGTTCTCCTCCATGCGGGGCTTCACTCGTACCAGGTGTCGTCTGAGTGTTGACTCGCTCTTGAATACCGTCCTGATGTTGTAGGGGGCACATATTCTCTGAATCTTTCGAAGATGCCTCGTATGTATGGTAGGAAGACTATTAACACGTCTGGTGGATAGTATGCTATCGGGGTAGTTGTTACGACGGAGGGTATTCTTGAACCTGACCATTTCTTGGTGGTATGTAATGGTGTTGCTACTTATTGTCTCTGCTCGATGTTGTAGGCAGCGTGCGATTCCATGTTCGATACTGTATGGGTGATGGGAGTTGAAGTTAAGGTATTTCCGGTGAAGGTAGACTTGCGATATACGGATGTCTTAAACCCATGCTTCTGTGCGTGATATGAGTATATCAAGGAAGGCCAGTTGGTTATATTTTTCTTTCTTCATTGTGAACTGTATCTTATTGAGTTCACATGGTCTAGGAGAGCCTGGATGTCTTCCTGATGGGGCCAGAGTATGAAGGTGTCATCAACGTATCTTAGCCACATGGTTGACTTTAAGGGGGCTGAACCTAAGGCCATGTCTTCGAAGTATTCCATGTATATGTACGCCATCACTGGTGATAATGGCGAGCCTATAGCTAGCCCCTCCTCTTGTCGATATACACATTCTGAAGTAGGTTGTTTCTATGCAGAATGTCAGCATTTCCGTTAAGTTTGGCAATGGTACACATCTGCCCTCTTGTATGGAGAGGTTCGCAGCTAGTTTGTCTTGAATTACTGCTAGTGCCTCACTAGTTGGGACTTTAGTGAAGAGGCTAACCACATTTAGGCTTATCATTTGGTTTGTACTGATGGGTGCTTCCTTGATCAGTTCCGTGAGGTGGACAGAATTCTTTACATGTGCTGCTGACTTGCCTGCTATTGGGTTTATTATATCCACAAGGTATCTGCTTAGTGGGTGGCATGCTGAGCCTCGGCAGCTCACTATGGGTCTGAGTGGAATACCGTCTTTGTGTATCTTGGGGAGACCGTACATATGTGGTAGCTTACTGTAATGCTGTACCAGCTGTCTATATCTCATCGGAGCGATGTGTTCCTTGTCTTTGGTAAGGATTTGATACAGCTTTCTTTCGGTTTTCAAAGTTGGGTCCTTCTTTATTTTACCGTAGCTACCATGTGCGATTAGGCGTGCCATTTTTTCAGAGTACTCCGACATGTCCATCACCACAGTATATATGTTTACGTTACAATTGTTTCCATATCCAGTTCGACAATTTCAAGCATTATGTCGTTAGAAAATTTTCAAAACCAGGATTTCTTCAGACTTTATGAATAAGCTTTTAGCAATGGAGCATTACCATATATATATATATATATATATATATATATATATATATATATATATATATATATATATATAACTTTTTCGTTTACAAGAGGCATGGACAAGTTTAATCTTGATAGAGAATTTATTAAATGCGTTTGCACCTCTTTGGAGGAGGCTGACACACTTGATTTTTGTCTGCCAAGTTTGAAATAGCATTTTCACTGCTAAATTCAGAGATTGAACAACTTAAGATTTAATTCAGAGATTGAACACCTTAAGAATTTAATTCAGAGATTGAACACCTTAAGAATTTAATCAGAAAGAAATTAAACCAACCTGCATATGTAGTCAGTTGAGGTACTGTAACAGTGTGCACCATTTTCGCAAGGAGAACTATCGCAATTTTCTTCTTTCAGCTGACAATATAACCCTTTCCAGCCAGAACAGGAACAATAATCATATCTTTTTTTATTAACACATGTACCACCATTCTTACAGACCATCCATGCACAGTTGTTAATATCATCCTGCAATTAAAAAAAAATGAAACATATTTTTATGGTTTGTTATTTAATTTATAGGGTATAGACCCAGCCTTATTTGGTTTAAAACACAGAGAGATTTGTTTGAAAATTATGCATGTCAAGTGCTTGATTTTATGTAAGGTGACTCCTTAAAATGCTTGCCCTGAAATCGTTAATAAGATTCACAATCTTTTCAAGAATGCAACCATATCTAGAACAAATGAAAGTTTATCTATGTCTTGCATGTTCATCAGCGTAATTTTATCGCCATTCAATGATAAACATGGAATGGCGGCAAACTGTCGATAACTCTGACACACTCTGCCTCTAATTAGCATTTCACTGATTTGAACTATGATGCTCCTTTTAAGTTCAGTAATAATCTGAGAATTGTTATTGAGTATTTGTATTATTTGGATTCTTTGGACTACTGTTCTCATCTTGAGTGTTATTTTCACAACATTTTGGCCGATGTAACCTCCAACCTTCTTCAGGTGTATCTTGTCCAACTCGAGAATCTTTCTGCCAAACTTGGGAATCTGCACAGAATTTTTTTAACATGCTCGTTCCGTCAGCCACGACTGGGTAGAAGTCCTAAGTAATTCACAATTGTGTTTTGAGTGTTGCCGCACTGAGGATTGAACCTTCAACCTCCAGGAGAGTATCATTTTACAACTGAACCAAGTACTGTATCCACTACTCCACGATCCCTTGGAAATAGTAGTACGAAATAATTCCAATAATCAATCAATTAGTTAAGACAATAACAAGGACATCAAATATTCTCATTTCACTGGCAATCGATAAGAAATTTGTAGATCATGTCTTGTTTTGTTTACTCTTATTACGACTCAACATGTGCCTTTCAATCGTAGACGTGTCCCTTTTCTTCTTGAGATTCTCATGGGTGGCTCTGTATTTGAGGAGAAATCCACTCTAAAACTTCTTGATCTTTCTTTCACATCAAATCTTTCTTGGAGTTCATATATTAGATCCATTGCTCTTTCTGCTTCTCATAAAGTTAATTTATCGTTGTAAACATTTTCTCACACCCGGGACTATTCTTTATCTCTTCAAATTTACGATCAGACCATGTATAGAGTATTGTTGTCATATTTGAGCTGGTGAATCTTTGTCCCATTTGAAGGTTATAAATAAAAGTGCAGAAACGTATCCGTAATTTGATTGGCCTTTTATTTCCTCTGCGAGCTCTCGATCTCTCTCTCTCTCTCTCTCTCTCTCTCCCTCTCTCTCTCTCTCTCCCACAGACGTGACATTATCTGTTATTCAGAATTGTCTGATATATTCCCTGTTTTTGTTCCAGCTCGTTTGATTTGTTGGTTTAGTAGTTTTCATCAATTCGCTGTTTTGATACTTCATTGTAATGCAGCCTCTTCTGTCTTTTTGATAATCATTTTCCATTCTTATAAGCTCTTTACATCAAATGGCTTCACGTCTTGGCTTGGACGTTTTCCACAAAAAATATTCCGTGATACTATAGGCGACTCCTCCCCACAGAGTCAGGAGATTGAGTAACGATAAAAAGTGAGCCATAAAAAAGGTTAATAAAAGTAAAAAAAAAAAAAAAAACTATGACTATGAACCAAATTTAATGCTAATCTGAAATATTTGAATTTTCAAATGCGAGGTTATGATGGTATTATTCCCAAAAAATATTTTAAAACATTCCAAAGAAACTTAAATTGTAGGAATATTTATTAATTGATGCTTAATACCTATTGTTAAAATTTGACAAAATTTGGAGGTATCTGAAGTTTCACGATGGGCTTCCACTCACTATTTTTCCTTTTGTATAATACTAAAACTAAACAAACAAAACCCACTTCACTTTTGGTCAAAATCCATCGCATAATTTTGATTCTAGAAAAGGTCTCAAATCAAACACTTAAGGTTAAGGGGTCTTGAGAGCATATTCAAGTTCATGGTATTTTGTTTACTTGGTGTCTAATGACTATATTTTTCAATTAATGTAAAAAAGTTCGACAATATTAAAAAAAGGTTTTTCATATCATTCGGATGCGACGAACTACTGCTTCCATCTTCAGTGTTATTTTCACAATGTTTTGACCTTCTTTAGGTGCATATTGTTGAAATCAGGAATCTTTCTGTTGAAATCAGGAATCTTTCTGTTGAAACCAGGAATCTTTCTGTTGAAATCAGGAATCTTTCTGTTGCAATCAGGAATCTTCCTGTTGAAATCAGGAATCTTTCTGTTGAAATCAGGAATCTTTCTGTTGCAATCAGGAATCTTTCTGTTGAAATCAGGAATCTTTCTGTTGCAATCAGGAATCTTTCTGTTGCAATCAGGGATCTTTCTGTTAAAATCAGGAATCTTTCTGTTACAATCAGGAATCTTTCTGTTGCAATCAGAAATCTTTCTGTTGAAATCAGGAATCTTTCTGTTACAATCAGGAATCTTTCTGTTGCAATCAGGAATCTTTCTGTTGCAATCAGGAATCTTTCTGTTGAAATCAGGAATCTTTCTGTTGAAATCAGGAATCTTTCTGTTGCAATCAGGAATCTTCCTGTTGAAATCAGGAATCTTTCTGTTGCAATCAGGAATCTTTCTGTTGCAATCAGGAATCTTTCTGTTGCAATCAGGAATCTTTCTGTTGAAATCAGGAATCTTTCTGTTGCAATCAGGAATCTTTCTGTTGAAATCAGAAATCTTTCTGTTGAAATCAGGAATCTTTCTGTTGAAATCAGGAATCTTTCTGTTGCAATCAGGAATCTTTCTGTTGCAATCAGGAATCTTTCTGTTGAAATCAGGAATCTTTCTGTTACAATCAGGAATCTTTCTGTTGCAATCAGGAATCTGCAAGGAATTTGAATGGAATATTTTATTTAATCCACGAGGGTACATGCTCTTGTTTCGCCAGCCATAAATGAGTAGCACTTCGAAGAAATTTGCAATTTTAGTTTCAGTGTCGCCCTTCAATCTGCTTATAACGTACAACTGAATTTTACCAAGTACATTATCCACTAAGCCAAGGATCCTTGCAGAAAATTATATTATAAATTTTAAGAGCCTTAAACTTATTTTTATTTTTAGATGTACAATCTCGCTAGTACTATATATCACTATAACACGATGGTGTCATGAATGCATGCAGCGAGGTGCATATTGCGGTGAGGGGGTGTTTGATCGGATGGAATGGGATGGAGGAGTGCAGAGAAATGCAAAACTTAGCTAGGAAAATAGGACCAACCGCCGATATGTCATTATGGGCCTGTTAAAGACAAATCAGCTAGTATATTGTCTCAAAAGTGGAGACATTTGGAATTATCTACGATATGTCAAAAGAGATAGTTATATTAGAAGTGACATTAGATGATAAGGACCACACACACAGTGCTGGGCGAAAGGAACAAAGGGTACTGCCAATAGATATCAGTGTGAGAAACCACCCCGGTCTCCCAGGAAAGGGAGAGAGAGAAGTGTTGAGTGGACGAGACGAAGGGTAAGCTCTAAGAGGAAGAAAGAAAGGGTGTTTTTAACCACTCTCCAAAGGAGAGGTGGGTAAAAGGGGTTGGATTTAGAAAAAGGAATTCAAAAAAAGAGTTGCTTTGTAGCCAGCAAACCGAATGGCTAGGCTGGTCAAGCGCTCCCGATTTGGGGGCCCTCAGAGCCTGAGGTTATGATGTTAACTAGCCTGTGTTAATGGGAAATCTGTAACTTTACTTGTCTGGTCTTACATCGTTCACTGCTATAGTCAGTCACCTCAATTTAGACAGTAGCTGTTATGAAGTAATGAAATTAATAGTTTGTTATTGTTATAGGCCGGAGTTCTGTTTGTTTGTGGTGAGGACTCTTCATTTTGCAGCAAGCTGCAAGGACCAGTGGAGTGATTAATGTACCCGGAGACTACACATGATAGGAGACGATTCGGTCGAAAGGCGAAGCGCCCCACCATGGAAGACGATCAACAGGTCAACTTGTAACGGGACTACGTACGTTCGAAAGAACACCTGTCATATCGGGTGCAGTCCGACGAGGTTAACGACACCCGGTGTGGTTAGTGCAGTATCGGGTCCCATTATAAATGGTGCCGTGATCCAAGATATCACATCTCTATGAAATGTCGACAAGCGAGTTGCCACGAACACATATTAGTAAGCCGTTAAGCCAGGATAAAACCCTGAGAAGATATGGGCCGTTTCAACAAAACAACAACAAAAAAAAAATACTGAAAACGGGAAACAAAAAATGCTAGACTTTGCAAAGAAAAAACGAAAAGAGCAAAATGAAATAATCATAACCACGAAAAATAAGAAAGAAAAAAAAAGAAAAAAAAACGCACACAAAGCAAAGATTAAAAAAGAAACAAACTCAAAAAGAAAAATAACAACAAAAATCTTGGACATGAAACTAAGACGAAGAGGGATGGCAGAAGCTAAGGACGGTTCATTTCTCCCTTTTTCGGGTCAGTGTCACCTGGTTGGGTTAAGTTTTGTTGTATTGTTTTGAGACATTTTTGTCTTAAAATGTAAAGCATTGTTGATTTTCTTCCCTACCCCTCGAAGGAAATATGTAAATGTGTATTTGCCTGAAACGTCAGTCTAAAAAAAGTTGTATCCACAGGAATAGATATGGGGATGTAGACAGAGGAAACGGGTTGATATGTCGCTGTACGTACGCGCATAGATTGTTGCTGTACAAGCGAGTGAGAGAGATGGAGAGAGATAGACAAATGAGAAAGTGAAAAAGAAGGGCAAGTCCCCTAAAAGGCATAGCAGTAAACAGAATTTAGTAGATATGAGAAAGACATGACGTTTCGGCCAACTATTTCTCTGGCCTTCGTCAGATGGTAATCGCGATGGGATAGGAACTCCGAATCTCCTAACTGCATTCTCAGCAATAACTGCTATCCATAGTTGTCGTCGTTTCACCAGGTTTTGGCCATGTAAGCCTCTGGCCGGCTTTGAGTAAGATTAATACTGCTATCTTCAGACAATTCTCACCTGGAACCGTAGAGATCTAACGTCTCTATCCACTGTACCATGAGCCTCGAAGTGCAGTGGATAAAGACGTTGAATCTCTATGGTTCCAGGTGAAAATTGTCTGAAGATAGCGGTTTCAATCTTACTCAAAGCCGGCCAGAAGTTTACTTGACCAAAACGTGGTGAGACGATATCTATGGATGGCAGTAATTGCAGATTTGAGTAGGAAAGAGGTTAATGGCATGCAGAAATATTATTTCAGCAGATTTGTTTTTTAGATCAATAAATTTCTTTTTGTAGAAACAATGTTTTCTTTTCAGAGGAAAATCTTCCAGAATTAAATAAGAATGCAATTAAGAGATTCCAAGTTCCTATCCCGTCACGGTTACCATCTGACAAGGAAGAAAAATTAAAATATCGTCAATGTATCTAAAATATTCTGTGTATGGAGGTAATCTAAATTTAAAAGAACTAGATTCTAGGAATTCTATAAAAAAGCAGGCTTTTCCTAGAATTCCTGTTACACACCTATATTTGAATTTTAACTGACAGATTTTTTCCAGAAAGAATATTAACTGCGTTCATATCTTTTAAAAATATATTAACGACTATATGATGTTATTAAAAATCTCCCTCTCTTTAACAACGCAGGCTCCCCTCATTTTTTGAATTTCCAACCTCTTTTTCCGTTTCTGGAATAGAACAACGTCACACTTTGTATATGAAAAAAATTTCAAATATTTGTACTGGTATTTTTGTTTTCTTAATCTGATTCATCCAGAGGAAATCTCGAAATAAAGACGAAACGTTCATGAACACATAACTCGGTTTGTTCCTTTTTATCTCTCTCTCTCTCTCAATTTCTATCTCTGTCTGACTGTCTGTCTCTCTATCTCTCTTTCCTTCTCTCTCTCTGACTGTCTGTCTGTCTGTCTGTCTGTCTCTCTCTCTCTCTATATATATATATATATATAGTCATCCACATACAGTACTGTTTCGCTGTTTCACAGCTCATCAGTGAGGCTAGACAGGCAACTACCTCAAGCCAGGATTGAAACCCGACCGTTTGTACGGTAGTCAAGGCTCCTAACCATTAAGCTGTTGGCGGCTGCTTGAACGATATATATATGTGTGTGTGACCTTGCCTGTATATGTGCGGAAATTCTCTACTAAACTCCTCTTTGAATTTTTCGCTCTCAAACTTGCAACTTTATATATAAGGTATTTGGACATGTGGAACACTTTCAATTTGATTTTTAGCCGGTAAAATAGCTGCTAAATGGACAAAAAAAGATTGATCATGGCTTAGCGTAAGTCGGCTATTACTGTTTCTTTCTGATTAGCAGTTTAAAATAAAACAAGGTTCTTTGCCACCTATTCTATACGTATAGATTTAAATCATACGCTAACAGACAAGACTAGAAAGCTATATGTTTTGGGTTGATTCCAGGTAATGGCAGTCAAGTTATATATTTTTTAAATTTTGAAATCATTACTATCTATTGGGTACAACATAATACGCGATTCAAGAATTGACTCTATAATAATACATACGAAATTTGTATTTTGATTGCAGAAATTCCCCTCTGGACCAAAGTACACTAGGTTTGCAACAACAGATGTCACATACGAATTTATTCTGTCTAGAATATTATGCACCGTTATGTAATTTTAGACACAGTTATTCCTTTTAGTAAAATCCTATATTACATCTTAGGAACAACATCATCACAGTCGCAACTATTTATAGTGGAAGAAGCTGCTATTTTCCCCTCTAAATAACAAGTCCTTATACCGCTCCCAGTCAACACCAGGAGGTATTCTACAATTTGGACAGATATGGGATTTCACCATTCGTAACTGATTCATAAAATCTATTATATACTATAACCTTTCCCTTTTCCATTACAGAAAATAATAACGTCTCCCTATATTAATTTAGCTCCTTCTAATTGGATGCGCTATGGTCATTACTAAATTCCGGATTAACAGTATTATCGTGTTAGATGAACACTACTTTACCAATCAAACATAGCGTCGTTATGATACTTACTCCTGCCATATGACTACATTGTCCACTTGCTCGCTTCGTCCGCCTCTTCCAGTAATTAATTATATTCTTATACAAAAATATTTACGTTTTTTTCTCGCGTATTTTACTTACATATTCTTTACTCAAACCTTCGCAATCTATTACGATCGCCGCCGAGTTCAACATACATCTCTCTCTCTCTCTCTCTCTCTCTCTATATATATATATATATATATATATATATATATATATATATATATATATATATATCTCGCTTCGAAGACAAAGCAATAAAGATTTGTTTTCGCTCGCCTATCGCCGCCTAGCTCAACATGCATTTATTTCCTCTCTCTCCACCTCTCTGTCTCTCTATCTATGTCTCTGTCTCTCTATCGATGTCTCTGTCTCTGTCTCTCTCTCTACCTCTGTCTTTCTCTCTCTCTCTCTCTCTCTCTCTCTCTCTCTCTCTCTCTCTCTCTCTCTCTCTCTCTCGCTTTGAAGATAAAACAGCAAACAAACATTTATTACCGATCGACCGGCACTAAATGTTTCTTTGCTGTTTTGTTGTTTCGTACTTCATCTAGTGGTTTCTCTCGTTGTATATATTCTTCCCATTTAAAAACTCTTAAACTATTTTTAAATTATTTCGTTTTTGTTAATAAAATATTATCAAAAAATTATGTTAAAAATCCCTTTCGTTTTTTTATTATATAACGTGACCGTCTTGAGGAGCGATACTACTTCCCTTTGGAGAGGTTAAAATCCCCTAAAACTCTGAATAAGATCGGGTAAATATGCTGAGATTGTCCGTTAAACGTTAATCGAATCCCGGACAACGGCGGGTGTTTCGTGAAAATATAGACAGATATTCTATTGTTTGGGACAGTGACAGGAACAGATATTTCGATTGTTTAAGTCAATGACAGGAAATGTCAGAATAAGGAATGATAATATTGTCTGGACTGAAGAACCTCGGCTCAGACGTTCTGAGTAGAGAAAATTGACAGGATTTGACCCCTTGAGGTCGTGTGAAAGGATTTCATTTTTGGTCCCAGATTTTCGAAACTGCGGACAGATTTGTGGAAGTGCACATACGCAGGGATATCTGGAGTTTCCCCAGAGATGTGGCTGGCTTTGGTTGGTTCAGCAGATCGCCAGACCCTTCTCGTTACCTTACTATAAGACCGCATACCCGGACTGAATTAGACAGATTGAAGCCAAATCTCGAGAAGTATACACGCTCCATGAACGCCCCGGATCCCCTCTATCCATTCTGATAGCCATCCAGTGAAGGAAGGATAAGATTTTGTGATAACTGTGAACTGACGATGTACATATGTACAAACCTGTAACTTTGTTAAATTAACTTTTTTCGTAGTTAGAAACCCTGTCTTTCTTTTCCGGCACGCATGCGAATCTTTACTTTTGCTTTTCAGCAGCAATTAACACGAAGCTTAGACGATGAGTATTTTATGTGAAGATCTTCCAGTAGAGATGATCACACGCCACAGTTTCCGATGAGGTAGAGGTCAGTTGCTGAACTGAGCGGGAGATCCTTTCACAAAGGGTGTATTCAATTTGCCGTGGAAAAGACAAAAACAAAAAAAGTACAACTAAAAAACAAATAATAGAAAGAGACAGACAAAAACACGCGTAAAGGGGGGGGGCACGGCTAGAGAGAGAGAACGAAAGGGAAACTTGTGACCCCTAAATTAACTCGGGTAATAACCCCAATGAGGCGAAGTGTTGTTCGCTAATGGAAATAGGGTGATAAAATTGATGGAAAAAGGGAGAGAACATTTGCCGCCTTATTCGGGATATGAGTTGAATCGACTTCGTTTTTTTTTTTTTATATAATATGGGAACAATCATTCTGAATTGAGAATTGTTACGAATATTAGGTTTTGACGAGTCAATCTAATTAAAAAAAAAGATGATAAAATTTTTTTTTAAATAATAACTGAAAGAAAAATGAGAGTATTATTTTAATAGGTTTTGTGAATCTCAAAGATTTCTGTTAGCTGAACTCCTTCTCTTGTACATACTATGTTGACTCTGGTTGAAAATTTAATGTGTGTCTTATGTTGTTGTTGGGAATCAAATTTTTGGGAGTTTGTTTTTTATGATTTCCAACGAGAATAATTAGAGGTATTATTTTTTGGAGTTGAATTAATTTTTGGGAAATTTATTTTTTTCTTTTTACCTCAGTCTGGAAGGATGTTTTAATCAGATCCAACAGATGCTAGTTGAATTCAGTTGAGAATAACTTGGAGTATTGATTTCGGCGATTAAAACTTTTTGAAGAAGAAAATAGAATTGTATCTCAGTTGGAAAGAATTTCTTATTCGAGGAGTAAGAGTCAACAGGTCGCTAATTCAGTAGGGATGAATTGGAAATAATTATAAGTATTATTGATTGTGGGGAGATTATGTGGTGGAACACCTGTTTTAATGCGAAACATTTTTTTTCTTTCTTCTCTTTAGATGGACGTTTCATTGTGAGTAGATTGTGCGGGTAGCAATTGCCCCTGGAAAACTGAGTTTGAACAGGTGTAGAATCCGGCTTGCAAGGCTGTGAAACATTATGAATTTTAGCATTAATTAATTTGGGGGGGGGGGTGTTAAGAAAAGCAAAAAAGGTTGACGGGGGGGGGGGCGTTGTAATGATTGTAGGGTGGCACTTGGTTTTGGATCAGAGCAGGGGTGACTGACCCCAATGGTGATGCCTCCGCCCCTCAGAGGCCCTGTGGTCATTCATGGATGTGGTGTACGGGAACGGGGGTAAGCACACTATGAATGATATGTATGCTGCTGGTGATGATGGTACGCATGTGCTTGGCTGCTAGAATATGGTGTGTAGAGGAACGAATGTGATGAGGAAACGAGGCGAAAAGCATCTCGGGAATGGTTGCACAGATAGCAAGAGAAACTCTGGTCTGACCCACCTATAATTCCGGAGGAGAATGCAGATTCCTGATGCTGACATAAGAGAGATCAATATGCGTGCCAAACCCATTCCCGACACCGAGATCCAGAAGCCCTAAAGGACGACTTTGATATATATATATATATATATATATATATATATATATATATATATATATATATATATATATATATTTCTTTTCTTTTCTTTCTGTTTTATTGGAGTTCTTGCAGGACGCTGAGCTGTGAATTACCAAAAGAAATCCCAACTATAACTCGAATGAGGTGAGAGGAAGCCCTTAGTTGATCAAATTCTTACAAAGTGATGAACATTGAATTGCCAGGTGAAATCCCAACTGCGACTGGTTAAGGTGAGAGGAACTGACTGACATCTATAAATATTGAATTTTTTCTTGAGTTATTATTGTAAATTGTGAAATAAAAACAAACAAAAACTTTCATAATGCATGATGAAAAGAAAAAAGAGACTTAATAATCCTGACTGAAGCCGTGGATTCTAATTTTTATCATTTTGATTGACTTTTTTTGTGAACTCTTGTATGAAAAAAAAAGAAAGGGGGAGAACCCTCGTTGGAGGGTGGCTATGAGACTATGTGCATGATATCTTTCTTGACAGGTGAACCACCAATGCAGTAGGGAATCTGGCAAGCATAGAAGTTCTAACTATGCGAAGAGGAGGTGTGTTAGACCTATTGATCCTGTGGGGAGCAACATGTCTAAGGGGGGCGAATATAACGCTACCGTCTTGAGGAACGATACTGCTCCCCATTGGGAGGTTGAAATCCCTAAATACTCTGAATAAGACCAGGTAAATATGCTGAGTTTATCCGTTAAACGTTGATCGAATCCTAGACAACGGCAGGTGACCTATAAAAAAGAGACGAATTATTGTTTTTTTTGGTTTTGTTTTTTTACATGAAGGTCACCACTTATCCAGGCCCAGAGGCCACTCAGGGATAAGGGTTATTGCGTGTACAGTAATCAATGACATAATATTGTAGTAATCATTAGTATTGGAGATTTGATAGAGTGTCTTACTTAAGGGGACGGTTTGTCAGGAATTTGTTTATGTTGGACGTGAAGACATCCAAGTTGTAGTCAGGTGGGAAACAGGCAAACGGAAGAGAGTTCCACAGACGTGCACTTCTAAGAAAGAAGATCTGCTCATGGAATCTACGTTTGGATTAAGGCACAGATAAAGAGTGGGGAAAATTATTGACAGTAACTTCAGCCAGACAGATGCTTGTCATGAAAGATTGGCGAGGGGGGACGAGAGATTGGAGCTTAGACGAGCACTTGCCATGGAAATAACGATAAAACAAAGACAGGCTCACAACGTCTCTTCTGTGGGAGAGAGGTTGCAGGGTAGAGAAAAGGGTATCCCCACACTAAGCCACAAAGTCTATTTTGTACTCTGTCAAGGCAGGATAGGCTGTTTTTAGCAGCTCCAGCCCAAATGTGGCAGCAGTACTCCATCTTTGGACGTACTTTGCTTTTATACAGATAGAGAATTGCATCAGTAGTGAGATATCTTCTGGAGCAGTAGAAGGATCCCACCATTTTCCCAGAATCCTTGGCAACAGACCTGATGTACATGTTCCATTTCAGATTAGGAGTAAAGGTCAAACCCATAAGCTTGTAAAACATGGAGCCTCCCCAAGACAAGAGCCATTCATTTCAGTTGATGCCAGATGGGGATCAGAGCGTTGATGATGTAAAGATAGAAGCTTGGTTTTGGATGCATTAAAAGTGACCAGCCACGATCAGAGGAGAGAGAATTAGAGAGAACTTTGTCATTTACGGCCTTTGATGTGTTGCCATAGATGGTCGTGTCATCAGCATAGATGTCAACGAATGATTTAAGTATGTGTTTTGGGAGATAATTGATGTAGATCAGGAAGAGAGTTGGGCCCAGGATGGACCCCTGAGGGATTCCAACATTAATATTGTGGGCCTCTGATTTCTGCCCATCAACCACTACTCTTATGAACCTATTGGAGAGAAATGATTTAATGATTGAGAAAACATTTCCAGTGATACAGTAGCTTAAAATCGTGTGAAGAAGGCCCTTATGCCATACCTTATCGAAGGCCTTCGGTATGTCAAAAGCAATTACCCTGGAAAGGAAGCCTTTGTCAAGAGATTCACTAATCCTATGAGATATAACCGTTAGCACATCTGCTGTAGATCTTGCAGAGCGGAAATCATATTGCATATCACTAAGAAGGTTGTTTCTACTGAGGTGGTTGACTACTTCTTTATTTAATATGGATTTCAATAACTTACTCATGACACACAGGAGACTTATTGGTCTGTACTGAAAGGGAGATGACTTTTCACCTGAATTCTTAAATACAGGGCGTACGGCTGAGGTTTTCCAGGGTGTGGGAATGAACTTCTCCTTAAGGCAACGCTTAAACAGTTTTGTAAGTATGGGGGCAAGTTCTGGTTGGAGCTTTTTCAGCACTATAACTGGAATGCCATCAGTGCCAGTTGCTTTACTGGAATCAAGTTTCTTGAATAGCTTGGCGACCTCACGCACAGATATTTGTATGTTGCATAGCGTGTTGTCTGTTATAGGCGGAAATACGGGGAGTTGATGGCCTTCTTCACATCGGGTAGAATTAGCTGCAAAGTTCTTGGCAAATAGTCTGGCCTTGTCTGATGCGGACGAGATAACCTCAGGTCCATTGATGATGGTTGGGATAGAATGCACGCTTCTATTCAGGGTCCTGTTTGCTATTTGCCAAAACTGGTGGGAACCAAGCCGCTGCTCAGCTATTTTGGATTTAACGGACTGAGCATATAGCTCTCTTGCATTTTTTATTACTCTTTTACAGTGGTTGCTGGCGGTCCTGAAAGCATCTTTAGTCTCAGTGCATCTATTACTTTGGTAGCTATGGAAAAAGTGATTTCTGTGCACGATGGTAGTAGCACATTCTGGGGAGTACCATGGCTGGCTGTTAGGTTTTTGTTGGAATTTTTTTAGATGGTATGAATCGGTCTATGCCTACAATTAACCATTAGGTCAGGTCTGATACTATAGAGGACACCTCCTTTTTAAACATGGAATGCAGAGATAGACCAGATATAAATGTACAGAAGCTATCCCAATCAGCCATAGAGTATCGATATACAGTATGGTGGAGAGGTACGTCTGAAGACTTATTACATTTCATTTTTATCTTCAAAACTGCGGACGGATTTGCGGAAGTGCACACATGCAGGAATATCTGGGGGTTTCCCAGAGACGTGGCTGGCTTTGGTTGGTTCAGCAGATCGCCAGACCCTTCCCGTTACCTTACTATAAGAGTGCATACCCGGACTGAATTAAACAGATTAAAGCCAAATCTCGCGTAGGACACACGCTCCAAGAAAGCCCTAGACCCCACTCCATCCTTCCTGATCGCCGTCCAGTGAAGGAAGGATAAGATTTTGTGAGAACTTTCATGTTTTTTGTTGAACTGACGATGTACATATGTACAAACCTGTAACTTTGGGAAATTAACTTTTTTCGTAGTTAGAAACCCTGTCTTTCTTTTCCGGTGCACATGCGAAGCTTTACTTTTTGTTTTTCAGCAGAAATCAACACGAAGCTGAAACACTATTTTATGTGAAGATCTCCCGGTAGAGCCGATCACGAGCCATTGTTTCCGATGAGGTTAGCGGTCAGTTGCTGACCTGAGCGGGAAATCCTTTCACATTATATATAAAATGTACGAACGTTGAATATTATCCTTTCCATTATTTTCGATTTTGGGAGGCAAGTTAAAAAAAAGTAAAGATTAAAATGGAACGAAATTTAACTATCCCTTCCATTTTTATAACAACCGTTAAAATGAACGTTCTTCGGAAGTTTTACCGTTTTCTTTTCACTATCCCTATGATAAACATGTATGTAAACTTTTTATAGCAAATTATTTTTTTTGTTTTTTCTCGCATTTTTCCGTTTTTTTGTCGCATAGAACGCATGTCGCATAAATTTTTTTAGCAATTGAATTTTTGGTTTTTGACCGCATACTTCTCATATAAATATGTTTACTTAAGTGAATATCTTATCTATTTTGTCAAACTGCTTGGCTACTTTCTATTTTTAGCTTCCATACATCAATTGACAGACCTACACGCATGTTTGCAAGTTAGGGTAAGCTTTCAACCACAATTAGCTATTTTTTACCACAGATTACTTTCGCTACAGTTTAAACATCAATTTCTTACATAGGGAATTGAATTCGATGGAGTTTATTATTTCAGTTTCTTTTACGAACTGATTTTCGTTAACTTTTGTGTGTAGGTCTTTAGAATGACTACTTTTATAGGTTTTTGACTACGCTGATTACGAAACCTCAGTCAAACTTTTAGAGACAAGTACTTCAGATTTGTACTCCTCTCTTACCGACACTGCCACCCCCCAGTTTTTTTTTCTTTTTTAGCATTTGCAGGTGGGTACGTTGACAACGATTATCACAGGTTAATTTGAGGGAATTATTTTTCCACATTCCCCCACCAAAAAAAAAGGAGGTTGTCTTTCTTTACATGGGGATATTGGAAGTGTCTAATCAGAACGCCGTTCTTAAAATGTGGAGGTGTGTGGTGTCTATTCCGAAAGCTGTTCTTATTTGCCTTTTTACATATTCCTATTTAATGCATAATACATTACGCTTACAGATTTAGTTAATAAATGCTCTCTTATTCTTAATCGTTTATTGCAATAACATTTTAAACCGAACCTACGAACTCACTATACATATTACGACTGCATACATTTAATCACACCCAACACTTACAAACAATTTTTCTACATATTTTAAATATTCAATATTCCTCTCAATCTATGCACTATAGTGGTAAACTATAGTAATTAATAGTCTTTTACGTGGGCAAGATCCATGGGTATTACTATTTACAAATAATTAATACAACCTTTAGTAAAGTAATATCATTGCTAGTTAGTAGCAAATAACTCATAAGAATTCCTAATCACTCACCATTTCTAAATAATTATTATTGCTGCCATAACAAATGATTGCATTTGAGCATCATAAGTTTAGTAATGATATACATTCTGGGTTTGCAATTATTATTATTATTATGCAACGTTTTAAGACTATAAATAACACGTTTATAAATTATAAATAAACCAATAAATAAACAAACATAGAACTAACAAATGGAATGATAATAAATATTAGGTGTGGTCTAGAAAAAGAAGTTTTGGTAAAACGAGAAAAAACAAACTACCACTAATAAACAAATTAGGGACCCCCTATCTCTCCTTCTCCTCTCTTTCTCCTCCCTTTTTCCTTCATTTCCTTCTCCTCCAGCCACCTCTCCTTCCATTGTCTCTTTCCCTCTTTTCTTTTCTTTCTTACGTCTCCTACTCCTCTTTCCCTTCTCTTAACCATTCCCTAGGCAACCAAGAAATGGCCAATTGATCCGAGTTAATCTTAACCTTTTCGCAGAAAGACATAAGAATACTAAGAGAAAAAGATAATAAAAAAAGAATTAAAATACACTAGCTCATATTGGTTTTAGACTGGCAGCGATCAGCTTGCGGACGAAGACAACATCTTTATCCGCTTTTGCCCCAAAATTTCACTCTTCAATCTTCAACCCTACCTACTCCATTCCCTAACCCAAAAATAAAAATAAATAAAAAAATAAATTCACATCCAATCAACCTGATTCTCCGCACAGCTGTACTTCACTCCCTGTCCCCTTTTTTTTACTAAAAACCTTCTTTTGCTGAAAATTGATTTTCGATATTAATTAAGAATTCAGCTTTTGAATATGAGCGTTGTTGCCTGAAGACGTATCTAGTTACTAAATCCTAGAAGACCGAAACATGTTCATGACTGTGTAGCAACACATTATTGCTTATGTATAGACAAATTGAAAGTGTAACTTCGGTATTGAGCATTCTTGTAGTAACCTCGTTATAGTTCACTGACCTTTGAAAATAGCAACCTCAAATTATATATATATATATATATATATATATATATATATATATATATGGTAATTAGCAAAAAACCTGAAGAGAGTGCTCAATACTGTTGCTGAGCAAATATGTGTTTTATTTTTTATTACCGTTTTATCTGTTTGGCTACATATGTTTCAGATGTTGGACCATGTTTACGATCCAACAGCCTCGTCAGGCCTCGCAGAAGTGGTTGTTACTTATTGGAATAAAAGTGTTTTTAAGAAAAATAAAGAAAGGAAGAAAAGGGGAAAGGCGGGTGGTGACTATATTTCAGTTTTGAAGGTTAAAGATACATTCGATTGTATTGTGTATGTGGGGGTAGCAGATTCAGGTATGCGTGGGTGGACATATATGGATATAGGGAGGGGGATAGGATGATAAAGAGAAAAGTGAGGGGTAAGGGGAGGAGGGGGGAATTTCAATATTTTGGTTTTAAATTTTAACTAGCTTTTGGTTTTTCAGCAAGGTATATTAAATAGATGGGAAAGGGAGAGAGAGAGGGAGAACGAGAGAGAGAGAGAGAGCGAGAGGGAAAGAGAGGGAGAGAGAGGGGGAAAGGGTTAGTGTAGATATCATTTTTTTTTGACAAGTACGGGGTTCGTTTAAATGTTCGTAGTCGTTACACGTCGGCTTGTTCCTTGCTGTTTATAATGTTTTTTTAATTATATAGGTTAACTCACGCGCACATTCGCATATATACATATACATACATATGCACACTTCTAGGCATCCACATACAGACACATACGTACACGCATATATAAACAAAGTAAATGCAGACATACATGGGTCCTTAAGTAGATATACACACACATATATATACAACTCTTATATATTTATATATACACTCACAAAAAATATATAGGCAAATATACACATATATATATGCATATATATATATATGCCCACTTATATACATACATGTGGAGATAAGGTCCCCAGTACGAAGTAGATGTACATACACACATGATGATTGCAACGTCTTGTCAGACGAGTGCCACTCCTTCAGTCACTGAAAGTCCATGAGCCCGAAAATAACCTTTTTTTTCTAGTCCTGCCAGCAAATTCACACGCTCAAGCAGACATGACATTGAAGACGGTCCTTGGCATACATACATATATATATATATACATATACACACATACATACACATACATACCCATAAACATACACACATGCACACATCCATACATCCATACATACACAATACATATAACACACACATACAAACATATACATACACACATGTACACACATATACATATATATGCATACACATATATACTATCATATACAAATACACACACATATACATACATATTCACATACATATATGTACATACACATAAAGTTACCTACATATACATACACATACACATATATGCACCTATACGCATACACATATATGCATATATACATATACATATACATACACACAAATATATATACGTATATACATACAAACACACATAAACATGTATACATAAATAAATAAGTTAAAATATATACACACATACATATATACATACATGTACAAATAGGTATACATACACATACATACACTAGTACATATATTAACATACATACATACAGACATACACACACATATGCATATATAGAATGATGGCAGATCAATTATTACATGCTTCCAGCATTTCAGGGCTACACGCGTGACAATTTTTTCCATCGCCACGGACAATTTTTATAAACAAATGCCTGAGGAAGTATCTATACAAAGATGATGTTACAGAGTTTTAGCTTTGTACGACAGCTAAGTCTCTCTCACGGTTAAAAATGTCGAGATCCAGCAACAAGCATGAGCAAGATAGCCAGCAACAAATCAAACTGCAGACCAGCTTAATGCAGGTACTGGTCTCCCACTTTATGTATTTTTTTTTAATCAGAGATTTGCTTCACCCAGAGGGGTTGCCTTAACAGGGCTTTTGGGAGTCATCTCTACCCCACACCTTATCGAAATAAAGATATATACGTACACATACAAGCATGCATACAAACAGATGCACGCAAATATACATAGGCAAGAAAAAATATATATGAAAACATGCACATACACTCATACATTCATAAATACACGCATGTACATACATATGCACACATACGTACACATACACAGACATGTAGAATATATATGAAGGAACATTTATGATGACGATGATGATGGTTGTTACGAATAGGTGAATTCAACATGAATAAAATGTTACGATAAGGGCTGTCCCCTTTTCATGTAAGTATAAAAATAGAGAGATTACTTAAAATGAAAATAAAATGAGAGAAAGCAGAAATCAAACCTTGGATATAAGTTTTAAAGAACAATAGGTTTAAATGGAATGTCCAGTAAATTGTTAATTCTGATGAAATAAATAATAAATAAACTATTCAATTGTTAGAAAGAATGTGGATAAGAAAATATGGGTTAAATAAATTAGATATGTAGGTTGAATTCCTTTGTGAAAACAACAAAGAAAAAATAGGTTATTGGGAAATACTAATGTCGGAAAAGTGCAAGTCGCGCATGTTGGTTGCACGTGAGTTGGGTCACGTGGCCGGACATGCATGGATTTCTCAATATAGGAAGTGAGAGTTAGTTAGTTAGTTAGTAAGTTAGTCGGTGAGAAACTCAGAGGGAGTTTGAGAACAACAGACGATAGTCTGGAGTTTGGAAGTCGAACGTTTAGGAAGCGAGACGGTTACTTTGAAACTTAATATGTGAAGCTTTGAATTCTTGGACACAAAGCCCCAACCGGTCAGGGAAGAATAAATGTTCAATGTGTTTTTATACTGCCGTCTTCTGTGTCCATCATTACATGAAAAAGGTATTGTCTATTTATGTGTACAAACTATTTGAAATTCATCATCTAAAAAATATATGTGTTAGAAAGTAAATGTGTCTATTTATGTTATACAAACACTCCCGTTCATATGAACTGTCAAAGCATAAATGCCAACCTGTCAATCCATCGGCATAAATGCAAACCTCTCAATTATCGGTCTGTCTATCTAGATAGCAACTCACCTCTCAAAGTTTATTTATATGTACACCCTCTCTCTCTTTATATACACCTGTTAATGTCTCCATATCTCACAACATGATCACACACATGAACCTGCGAATATCTCTTACTAAGCATGAACACTTAAGACTCGTATCTTTAATAATAATAATAATAATAATAATAATAATAATAATAATAATAATAATAATAATAATACTAACTATATAACAAAATACAAATTTGGTGTACGTGACTAGTCCACTCATGCAAGGGTGAGTTAAATAAAAAAGAAACTGGCGTTACCACGAAAAAAAAACACAACGTTTACTAGACGATCACAGAATGCGAAAAAGAAAAAGAAATTCAAACCGAAATAAAACAATAATTAAAAAAAGAGAGAACATGCCCACATACGCAGTATTAAAAAAATAGAAGAAATAAATGATCACACAAAAGAACAAAATATACAAGAAATATTAAAAAAAAAAGAAAAGGCCGATATGCCATAAAAGAAATCCGTAGTAATGAATGGAAATAATAAATAGTAGTAAACACAAGTCACCGTGCATAATTCATTGAAATGAATTCTTTAGTTTATGTAGCACATACACACAACAAAATAAATGTGTGTCAGAAATGTTTTTGGTAAATGCGGGTCAAAGCAGTTTGTTTAAAGTCAGCTGTCAATCATTGAAACAATTTGTGTAAAAGTCCGATATACTTTTAAAAACTTGTGTTATTAAAAAAAAAGAATAAAATATAGTATTGTTGAAAAGTAAGCTGCAGAAATATGAAACGATTGAACTTTGAAGTTTTTTTTAAATGTGCGTTTTAATTGTTTGTCTTAGAAAAAAGGGACAATTTATTTGTGTTAACGGACTTTGAAATGTATAATGCAACGTATTTTTTAAATGTTTTTATATTGCAAAATGTCTTAAATGTATGTAAATGTAATGTTTTTTTGCGACAGGAATTCAAAGTAATTAATAGATATATACATTAGAATTAAAATGATCTAGGAGAAAATAAGATTAAGACTAATGGTTGGCTTAAAAATCAGTTAGACTTTTAAAAGTAGGACAAAATAAATTACGTAAACGGGTATTTAGAGTGTTGTTAGGTGTGATAAGCCGTAAGAAAGATGTTTTTTAAGCATTTGGGTTTTGTTGTTTTTTTCAGAGATCCTATAATTTTTCTCCAAGAAAAGTGACTTAGTAGGGATTGATAAGCACAAGATGTGCCCCTATTCGAAAAATTTTGGAACCTGGTTAATTAAGTGCTTAAAATAAGCTGGTTGCACGTAACGACTCCAAGCAAGTGGTAAGACTTGGCTTAATTAATAAACAGGCGTTGGAAAGAATACGAAAATTCTTAAGGGGACCAGTAAACCGATGATAGGTAGTCCCGAGGCAATCACATATAGCTTAATGAAGTAAGAGACAGACAAAAATATGCCGTAGATTACGTAAGAAAGATATAACCTTGTATTTTTTTAGAGACGCATGAATGTGGGATATATCTGCTGGATCTTGGAAGCTCTGGTGAGAGAAAAGAAAAATCACAAAACAATCGGGCAATTAGATAGAATTTAGTGCGCAATTAAGGTATTGGGCGCGAAAGGTCTTAGTTAGTTAGGGGTGATATTTCTAAATCCTCGTCGAAGTTCAAGAATCCAAGAAAGGAGATTCGAGTGAATCCGTATGAGAGAAAAAAAAAAGGTATATCTTAAACTTCTGAAGCCAACCACAAAGATTTAAGTATATGAGCTTTGGTATGTCCCGTATAAGATAGTTATAGAATAAAAACAAAGCCATACTTGATAAGACTAACCATGCGGAAAGAGAGATCAGGACACTTTTGGGACGAAGGGAGTTGTCCATTTCGAGGGAGGTGGAAACCTCTAGTCTGCGGCATATGGGTGGCTCGAAAGTAGCTGATGTGAATCATAGGTAAAGACCCTACACCCCCCAAAAAAGTAATTGCCAAGAAGATCAGAAAGGTTCTGATCTTATAAAAATAAATAATTGTGAAGTCGGCCGTGGAGGGCTGACTGAAAGAGATTTTTTTTTCGTTTATTTAGCCTGATCTTTCTAGCCGTGTGGTTGTGTAGATGTAGAAAAAATGTACTAAATTTAAAAAAGGCATACATTTTTTTGTGAAATATGGAAGGGAGGGATGTTACATGATAAGGGCTGTCCCCTTTTCATGTAAGTATAAAAATAGAGAGATTACTTAAAATGAAAATAAAATGA